>NW_027437754.1:0-137382 GCF_965140245.1 Athene noctua
CTACGCAGGGCAAAAGCGGTTCTCGTCCTCCGTGCTTGCTTTTTCTCAGAAAGAGCCGTGGTGTGCGTTTTCGCCGGAAAACGCGTTTTCGGCCGAAAACGTGTACGTTTGCACTTCCCCGCCACAGGGAAGCTGCTAGCCGGGAATTCTCTGCCTGGTTCTACCCGCTGCCCGGAACGCTACGCAGGGCAAAAGCGGTTCTCGTCCTCCGTGCTTGCTTTTTCTCAGAAAGAGCCGTGGTGTGCGATTTCGCCGGAAAACGCGTTTTCGGCCGAAAACGTGTACGTTTGCACTTCCCCGCCACAGGGAAGCTGCTAGCCGGGAATTCTCTGCCTGGTTCTACCCGCTGCCCGGAACGCTACGCAGGGCAAAAGCGGTTCTCGTCCTCCGTGCTTGCTTTTTCTCAGAAAGAGCCGTGGTGTGCGATTTCGCCGGAAAACGCGTTTTCGGCCGAAAACGTGTACGTTTGCACTTCCCCGCCACAGGGAAGCTGCTAGCCGGGAATTCTCTGCCTGGTTCTACCCGCTGCCCGGAACGCTACGCAGGGCAAAAGCGGTTCTCGTCCTCCGTGCTTGCTTTTTCTCAGAAAGAGCCGTGGTGTGCGTTTTCGCCGGAAAACGCGTTTTCGGCCGAAAACGTGTACGTTTGCACTTCCCCGCCACAGGGAAGCTGCTAGCCGGGAATTCTCTGCCTGGTTCTACCCGCTGCCCGGAACGCTACGCAGGGCAAAAGCGGTTCTCGTCCTCCGTGCTTGCTTTTTCTCAGAAAGAGCCGTGGTGTGCGTTTTCGCCGGAAAACGCGTTTTCGGCCGAAAACGTGTACGTTTGCACTTCCCCGCCACAGGGAAGCTGCTAGCCGGGAATTCTCTGCCTGGTTCTACCCGCTGCCCGGAACGCTACGCAGGGCAAAAGCGGTTCTCGTCCTCCGTGCTTGCTTTTTCTCAGAAAGAGCCGTGGTGTGCGATTTCGCCGGAAAACGCGTTTTCGGCCGAAAACGTGTACGTTTGCACTTCCCCGCCACAGGGAAGCTGCTAGCCGGGAATTCTCTGCCTGGTTCTACCCGCTGCCCGGAACGCTACGCAGGGCAAAAGCGGTTCTCGTCCTCCGTGCTTGCTTTTTCTCAGAAAGAGCCGTGGTGTGCGATTTCGCCGGAAAACGCGTTTTCGGCCGAAAACGTGTACGTTTGCACTTCCCCGCCACAGGGAAGCTGCTAGCCGGGAATTCTCTGCCTGGTTCTACCCGCTGCCCGGAACGCTACGCAGGGCAAAAGCGGTTCTCGTCCTCCGTGCTTGCTTTTTCTCAGAAAGAGCCGTGGTGTGCGATTTCGCCGGAAAACGCGTTTTCGGCCGAAAACGTGTACGTTTGCACTTCCCCGCCACAGGGAAGCTGCTAGCCGGGAATTCTCTGCCTGGTTCTACCCGCTGCCCGGAACGCTACGCAGGGCAAAAGCGGTTCTCGTCCTCCGTGCTTGCTTTTTCTCAGAAAGAGCCGTGGTGTGCGTTTTCGCCGGAAAACGCGTTTTCGGCCGAAAACGTGTACGTTTGCACTTCCCCGCCACAGGGAAGCTGCTAGCCGGGAATTCTCTGCCTGGTTCTACCCGCTGCCCGGAACGCTACGCAGGGCAAAAGCGGTTCTCGTCCTCCGTGCTTGCTTTTTCTCAGAAAGAGCCGTGGTGTGCGATTTCGCCGGAAAACGCGTTTTCGGCCGAAAACGTGTACGTTTGCACTTCCCCGCCACAGGGAAGCTGCTAGCCGGGAATTCTCTGCCTGGTTCTACCCGCTGCCCGGAACGCTACGCAGGGCAAAAGCGGTTCTCGTCCTCCGTGCTTGCTTTTTCTCAGAAAGAGCCGTGGTGTGCGATTTCGCCGGAAAACGCGTTTTCGGCCGAAAACGTGTACGTTTGCACTTCCCCGCCACAGGGAAGCTGCTAGCCGGGAATTCTCTGCCTGGTTCTACCCGCTGCCCGGAACGCTACGCAGGGCAAAAGCGGTTCTCGTCCTCCGTGCTTGCTTTTTCTCAGAAAGAGCCGTGGTGTGCGATTTCGCCGGAAAACGCGTTTTCGGCCGAAAACGTGTACGTTTGCACTTCCCCGCCACAGGGAAGCTGCTAGCCGGGAATTCTCTGCCTGGTTCTACCCGCTGCCCGGAACGCTACGCAGGGCAAAAGCGGTTCTCGTCCTCCGTGCTTGCTTTTTCTCAGAAAGAGCCGTGGTGTGCGATTTCGCCGGAAAACGCGTTTTCGGCCGAAAACGTGTACGTTTGCACTTCCCCGCCACAGGGAAGCTGCTAGCCGGGAATTCTCTGCCTGGTTCTACCCGCTGCCCGGAACGCTACGCAGGGCAAAAGCGGTTCTCGTCCTCCGTGCTTGCTTTTTCTCGGAAAGAGCCGTGGTGTGCGTTTTCGCCGGAAAACGCGTTTTCGGCCGAAAACGTGTACGTTTGCACTTCCCCGCCACAGGGAAGCTGCTAGCCGGGAATTCTCTGCCTGGTTCTACCCGCTGCCCGGAACGCTACGCAGGGCAAAAGCGGTTCTCGTCCTCCGTGCTTGCTTTTTCTCAGAAAGAGCCGTGGTGTGCGATTTCGCCGGAAAACGCGTTTTCGGCCGAAAACGTGTACGTTTGCACTTCCCCGCCACAGGGAAGCTGCTAGCCGGGAATTCTCTGCCTGGTTCTACCCGCTGCCCGGAACGCTACGCAGGGCAAAAGCGGTTCTCGTCCTCCGTGCTTGCTTTTTCTCAGAAAGAGCCGTGGTGTGCGATTTCGCCGGAAAAAGCGTTTTTGGCCGAAAACGTGTACGTTTGCACTTCCCCGCCACAGGGAAGCTGCTAGCCGGGAATTCTCTGCCTGGTTCTACCCGCTGCCCGGAACGCTACGCAGGGCAAAAGCGGTTCTCGTCCTCCGTGCTTGCTTTTTCTCGGAAAGAGCCGTGGTGTGCGTTTTCGCCGGAAAACGCGTTTTCGGCCGAAAACGTGTACGTTTGCACTTCCCCGCCACAGGGAAGCTGCTAGCCGGGAATTCTCTGCCTGGTTCTACCCGCTGCCCGGAACGCTACGCAGGGCAAAAGCGGTTCTCGTCCTCCGTGCTTGCTTTTTCTCAGAAAGAGCCGTGGTGTGCGTTTTCGCCGGAAAACGCGTTTTCGGCCGAAAACGTGTACGTTTGCACTTCCCCGCCACAGGGAAGCTGCTAGCCGGGAATTCTCTGCCTGGTTCTACCCGCTGCCCGGAACGCTACGCAGGGCAAAAGCGGTTCTCGTCCTCCGTGCTTGCTTTTTCTCAGAAAGAGCCGTGGTGTGCGTTTTCGCCGGAAAACGCGTTTTCGGCCGAAAACGTGTACGTTTGCACTTCCCCGCCACAGGGAAGCTGCTAGCCGGGAATTCTCTGCCTGGTTCTACCCGCTGCCCGGAACGCTACGCAGGGCAAAAGCGGTTCTCGTCCTCCGTGCTTGCTTTTTCTCAGAAAGAGCCGTGGTGTGCGTTTTCGCCGGAAAACGCGTTTTCGGCCGAAAACGTGTACGTTTGCACTTCCCCGCCACAGGGAAGCTGCTAGCCGGGAATTCTCTGCCTGGTTCTACCCGCTGCCCGGAACGCTACGCAGGGCAAAAGCGGTTCTCGTCCTCCGTGCTTGCTTTTTCTCAGAAAGAGCCGTGGTGTGCGTTTTCGCCGGAAAACGCGTTTTCGGCCGAAAACGTGTACGTTTGCACTTCCCGGCCACAGGGAAGCTGCTAGCCGGGAATTCTCTGCCTGGTTCTACCCGCTGCCCGGAACACTACGCAGGGCAAAAGCGATTCTCGTCCTCCGTGCTTGCTTTTTCTCAGAAAGAGCCGTGGTGTGCGTTTTCGCCGGAAAACGCGTTTTCGGCCGAAAACGTGTACGTTTGCACTTCCCGGCCACAGGGAAGCTGCTAGCCGGGAATTCTCTGCCTGGTTCTACCCGCTGCCCGGAACGCTACGCAGGGAAAAGCGATTCTCGTCCTCCGTGCTTGCTTTTTCTCAGAAAGAGCCGTGGTGTGCGTTTTCGCTAGAAAACGCGTTTTCGGCCGAAAACGTGTACGTTTGCACTTCCCCGCCACAGGGAAGCTGCTAGCCGGGAATTCTCTGCCTGGTTCTACCCGCTGCCCGGAACGCTACGCAGGGCAAAAGCGATTCTCGTCCTCCGTGCTTGCTTTTTCTCAGAAAGAGCCGTGGTGTGCGTTTTCGCCGGAAAACGCGTTTTCGGCCGAAAACGTGTACGTTTGCACTTCCCGGCCACAGGGAAGCTGCTAGCCGGGAATTCTCTGCCTGGTTCTACCCGCTGCCCGGAACGCTACGCAGGGAAAAGCGATTCTCGTCCTCCGTGCTTGCTTTTTCTCAGAAAGAGCCGTGGTGTGCGTTTTCGCCAGAAAACGCGTTTTCGGCCGAAAACGTGTACGTTTGCACTTCCCGGCCACAGGGAAGCTGCTAGCCGGGAATTCTCTGCCTGGTTCTACCCGCTGCCCGGAACGCTACGCAGGGCAAAAGCGATTCTCGTCCTCCGTGCTTGCTTTTTCTCAGAAAGAGCCGTGGTGTGCGTTTTCGCCGGAAAACGCGTTTTCGGCCGAAAACGTGTACGTTTGCACTTCCCGGCCACAGGGAAGCTGCTAGCCGGGAATTCTCTGCCTGGTTCTACCCGCTGCCCGGAACGCTACGCAGGGCAAAAGCGGTTCTCGTCCTCCGTGCTTGCTTTTTCTCAGAAAGAGCCGTGGTGTGCGTTTTCCCCGGAAAACGCGTTTTCGGCCGAAAACGTGTACGTTTGCACTTCCCGGCCACAGGGAAGCTGCTAGCCGGGAATTCTCTGCCTGGTTCTACCCGCTGCCCGGAACACTACGCAGGGCAAAAGCGATTCTCGTCCTCCGTGCTTGCTTTTTCTCAGAAAGAGCCGTGGTGTGCGTTTTCGCCGGAAAACGCGTTTTCGGCCGAAAACGTGTACGTTTGCACTTCCCGGCCACAGGGAAGCTGCTAGCCGGGAATTCTCTGCCTGGTTCTACCCGCTGCCCGGAACGCTACGCAGGGCAAAGCGATTCTCGTCCCCCGTGCTTGCTTTTTCTCAGAAAGAGCCGTGGTGTGCGTTTTCGCTAGAAAACGCGTTTTCGGCCGAAAACGTGTACGTTTGCACTTCCCGGCCACAGGGAAGCTGCTAGCCGGGAATTCTCTGCCTGGTTCTACCCGCTGCCCGGAACGCTACGCAGGGAAAAGCGATTCTCGTCCTCCGTGCTTGCTTTTTCTCAGAAAGAGCCGTGGTGTGCGTTTTCGCCAGAAAACGCGTTTTCGGCCGAAAACGTGTACGTTTGCACTTCCCGGCCACAGGGAAGCTGCTAGCCGGGAATTCTCTGCCTGGTTCTACCCGCTGCCCGGAACGCTACGCAGGGCAAAAGCGATTCTCGTCCTCCGTGCTTGCTTTTTCTCAGAAAGAGCCGTGGTGTGCGTTTTCGCCGGAAAACGCGTTTTCGGCCGAAAACGTGTACGTTTGCACTTCCCGGCCACAGGGAAGCTGCTAGCCGGGAATTCTCTGCCTGGTTCTACCCGCTGCCCGGAACACTACGCAGGGCAAAAGCGATTCTCGTCCTCCGTGCTTGCTTTTTCTCAGAAAGAGCCGTGGTGTGCGTTTTCGCCGGAAAACGCGTTTTCGGCCGAAAACGTGTACGTTTGCACTTCCCGGCCACAGGGAAGCTGCTAGCCGGGAATTCTCTGCCTGGTTCTACCCGCTGCCCGGAACGCTACGCAGGGAAAAGCGATTCTCGTCCTCCGTGCTTGCTTTTTCTCAGAAAGAGCCGTGGTGTGCGTTTTCGCCAGAAAACGCGTTTTCGGCCGAAAACGTGTACGTTTGCACTTCCCGGCCACAGGGAAGCTGCTAGCCGGGAATTCTCTGCCTGGTTCTACCCGCTGCCCGGAACGCTACGCAGGGCAAAAGCGATTCTCGTCCTCCGTGCTTGCTTTTTCTCAGAAAGAGCCGTGGTGTGCGTTTTCGCGGGAAAACGCGTTTTCGGCCGAAAACGTGTACGTTTGCACTTCCCGGCCACAGGGAAGCTGCTAGCCGGGAATTCTCTGCCTGGTTCTACCCGCTGCCCGGAACGCTACGCAGGGCAAAAGCGATTCTCGTCCTCCGTGCTTGCTTTTTCTCAGAAAGAGCCGTGGTGTGCGTTTTCGCCGGAAAACGCGTTTTCGGCCGAAAACGTGTACGTTTGCTCTTCCCCGCCACAGGGAAGCTGCTAGACGGGAATTCTCTGCCTGGTTCTACCCGCTGCCCGGAACGCTACGCAGGGCAAAAGCGATTCTCGTCCTCCGTGCTTGCTTTTTCTCAGAAAGAGCCATGGTGTGCTTTTTCGCCGGAAAACGCGTTTTCGGCCGAAAACGTGTACGTTTGCACTTCCCGGCCACAGGGAAGCTGCTAGCCGGCAATTCGCTGCATATTTCTACCCGCTGCTCAGAACGCTACGCAGGGCAAAAGCGATTCTCGTCCTCCGTGCTTGCTTTTTCTCAGAAAGAGCCGAGGTGTGCGTTTTCGCCGGAAAACGCGTCTTCGGCCGAAAACGTGTACGTTTGCACTTCCCGGCCACAGGGAAGCAGCTAGCCGGGAATTCGCTGCATATTTCTACCCGCTGCTCAGAACGCTACGCAGGGCAAAAGCGATTCTCGTCCTCCGTGCTTGCTTTTTCTCAGAAAGAGCCGTGGTGTGCGTTTTCGCCGGAAAACGCGTTTTCGGCCGAAAACGTGTACGTTTGCACTTCCCGGCCACAGGGAAGCTGCTAGCCGGGAATTCTCTGCCTGGTTCTACCCGCTGCCCGGAACGCTACGCAGGGCAAAAGCGATTCTCGTCCTCCGTGCTTGCTTTTTCTCAGAAAGAGCCGTGGTGTGCGTTTTCGCCGGAAAACGCGTTTTCGGCCGAAAACGTGTACGTTTGCACTTCCCGGCCACAGGGAAGCTGCTAGCCGGCAATTCGCTGCCTGGTTCTACCCGCTGCCCGGAACGCTACGCAGGGCAAAAGCGGTTCTCGTCCTCCGTGCTTGCTTTATCTCAGAAAGAGCCGTGGTGTGCGATTTCGCCGGAAAACGCGTTTTCGGCCGAAAACGTGTACGTTTGCACTTCCCCGCCACAGGGAAGCTGCTAGCCGGGAATTCTCTGCCTGGTTCTACCCGCTGCCCGGAACGCTACGCAGGGCAAAAGCGGTTCTCGTCCTCCGTGCTTGCTTTTTCTCGGAAAGAGCCGTGGTGTGCGTTTTCGCCGGAAAACGCGTTTTCGGCCGAAAACGTGTACGTTTGCACTTCCCCGCCACAGGGAAGCTGCTAGCCGGGAATTCTCTGCCTGGTTCTACCCGCTGCCCGGAACGCTACGCAGGGCAAAAGCGGTTCTCGTCCTCCGTGCTTGCTTTTTCTCAGAAAGAGCCGTGGTGTGCGATTTCGCCGGAAAACGCGTTTTCGGCCGAAAACGTGTACGTTTGCACTTCCCCGCCACAGGGAAGCTGCTAGCCGGGAATTCTCTGCCTGGTTCTACCCGCTGCCCGGAACGCTACGCAGGGCAAAAGCGATTCTCGTCCTCCGTGCTTGCTTTTTCTCAGAAAGAGCCGTGGTGTGCGATTTCGCCGGAAAACGCGTTTTCGGCCGAAAACGTGTACGTTTGCACTTCCCCGCCACAGGGAAGCTGCTAGCCGGGAATTCTCTGCCTGGTTCTACCCGCTGCCCGGAACGCTACGCAGGGTAAAAGCGGTTCTCGTCCTCCGTGCTTGCTTTTTCTCAGAAAGAGCCGTGGTGTGCGATTTCGCCGGAAAACGCGTTTTCGGCCGAAAACGTGTACGTTTGCACTTCCCCGCCACAGGGAAGCTGCTAGACGGGAATTCTCTGCCTGGTTCTACCCGCTGCCCGGAACGCTACGCAGGGCAAAAGCGGTTCTCGTCCTCCGTGCTTGCTTTTTCTCAGAAAGAGCCGTGGTGTGCGATTTCGCCGGAAAACGCGTTTTCGGCCGAAAACGTGTACGTTTGCACTTCCCCGCCACAGGGAAGCTGCTAGCCGGGAATTCTCTGCCTGGTTCTACCCGCTGCCCGGAACGCTACGCAGGGCAAAAGCGGTTCTCGTCCTCCGTGCTTGCTTTTTCTCAGAAAGAGCCGTGGTGTGCGATTTCGCCGGAAAACGCGTTTTCGGCCGAAAACGTGTACGTTTGCACTTCCCCGCCACAGGGAAGCTGCTAGCCGGGAATTCTCTGCCTGGTTCTACCCGCTGCCCGGAACGCTACGCAGGGCAAAAGCGGTTCTCGTCCTCCGTGCTTGCTTTTTCTCAGAAAGAGCCGTGGTGTGCGATTTCGCCGGAAAACGCGTTTTCGGCCGAAAACGTGTACGTTTGCACTTCCCCGCCACAGGGAAGCTGCTAGCCGGGAATTCTCTGCCTGGTTCTACCCGCTGCCCGGAACGCTACGCAGGGCAAAAGCGGTTCTCGTCCTCCGTGCTTGCTTTTTCTCAGAAAGAGCCGTGGTGTGCGATTTCGCCGGAAAACGCGTTTTCGGCCGAAAACGTGTACGTTTGCACTTCCCCGCCAGAGGGAAGCTGCTAGCCGGGAATTCTCTGCCTGGTTCTACCCGCTGCCCGGAACGCTACGCAGGGCAAAAGCGGTTCTCGTCCTCCGTGCTTGCTTTTTCTCAGAAAGAGCCGTGGTGTGCGTTTTCGCCGGAAAACGCGTTTTCGGCCGAAAACGTGTACGTTTGCACTTCCCCGCCACAGGGAAGCTGCTAGCCGGGAATTCTCTGCCTGGTTCTACCCGCTGCCCGGAACGCTACGCAGGGCAAAAGCGGTTCTCGTCCTCCGTGCTTGCTTTTTCTCAGAAAGAGCCGTGGTGTGCGATTTCGCCGGAAAACGCGTTTTCGGCCGAAAACGTGTACGTTTGCACTTCCCCGCCACAGGGAAGCTGCTAGCCGGGAATTCTCTGCCTGGTTCTACCCGCTGCCCGGAACGCTACGCAGGGCAAAAGCGGTTCTCGTCCTCCGTGCTTGCTTTTTCTCAGAAAGAGCCGTGGTGTGCGATTTCGCCGGAAAACGCGTTTTCGGCCGAAAACGTGTACGTTTGCACTTCCCCGCCACAGGGAAGCTGCTAGCCGGGAATTCTCTGCCTGGTTCTACCCGCTGCCCGGAACGCTACGCAGGGCAAAAGCGGTTCTCGTCCTCCGTGCTTGCTTTTTCTCAGAAAGAGCCGTGGTGTGCGATTTCGCCGGAAAACGCGTTTTCGGCCGAAAACGTGTACGTTTGCACTTCCCCGCCACAGGGAAGCTGCTAGCCGGGAATTCTCTGCCTGGTTCTACCCGCTGCCCGGAACGCTACGCAGGGCAAAAGCGGTTCTCGTCCTCCGTGCTTGCTTTTTCTCGGAAAGAGCCGTGGTGTGCGTTTTCGCCGGAAAACGCGTTTTCGGCCGAAAACGTGTACGTTTGCACTTCCCCGCCACAGGGAAGCTGCTAGCCGGGAATTCTCTGCCTGGTTCTACCCGCTGCCCGGAACGCTACGCAGGGCAAAAGCGGTTCTCGTCCTCCGTGCTTGCTTTTTCTCAGAAAGAGCCGTGGTGTGCGATTTCGCCGGAAAACGCGTTTTCGGCCGAAAACGTGTACGTTTGCACTTCCCCGCCACAGGGAAGCTGCTAGCCGGGAATTCTCTGCCTGGTTCTACCCGCTGCCCGGAACGCTACGCAGGGCAAAAGCGGTTCTCGTCCTCCGTGCTTGCTTTTTCTCAGAAAGAGCCGTGGTGTGCGATTTCGCCGGAAAACGCGTTTTCGGCCGAAAACGTGTACGTTTGCACTTCCCCGCCACAGGGAAGCTGCTAGCCGGGAATTCTCTGCCTGGTTCTACCCGCTGCCCGGAACGCTACGCAGGGCAAAAGCGGTTCTCGTCCTCCGTGCTTGCTTTTTCTCGGAAAGAGCCGTGGTGTGCGTTTTCGCCGGAAAACGCGTTTTCGGCCGAAAACGTGTACGTTTGCACTTCCCCGCCACAGGGAAGCTGCTAGCCGGGAATTCTCTGCCTGGTTCTACCCGCTGCCCGGAACGCTACGCAGGGCAAAAGCGGTTCTCGTCCTCCGTGCTTGCTTTTTCTCAGAAAGAGCCGTGGTGTGCGATTTCGCCGGAAAACGCGTTTTCGGCCGAAAACGTGTACGTTTGCACTTCCCCGCCACAGGGAAGCTGCTAGCCGGGAATTCTCTGCCTGGTTCTACCCGCTGCCCGGAACGCTACGCAGGGCAAAAGCGGTTCTCGTCCTCCGTGCTTGCTTTTTCTCAGAAAGAGCCGTGGTGTGCGATTTCGCCGGAAAAAGCGTTTTTGGCCGAAAACGTGTACGTTTGCACTTCCCCGCCACAGGGAAGCTGCTAGCCGGGAATTCTCTGCCTGGTTCTACCCGCTGCCCGGAACGCTACGCAGGGCAAAAGCGGTTCTCGTCCTCCGTGCTTGCTTTTTCTCGGAAAGAGCCGTGGTGTGCGTTTTCGCCGGAAAACGCGTTTTCGGCCGAAAACGTGTACGTTTGCACTTCCCCGCCACAGGGAAGCTGCTAGCCGGGAATTCTCTGCCTGGTTCTACCCGCTGCCCGGAACGCTACGCAGGGCAAAAGCGGTTCTCGTCCTCCGTGCTTGCTTTTTCTCAGAAAGAGCCGTGGTGTGCGATTTCGCCGGAAAACGCGTTTTCGGCCGAAAACGTGTACGTTTGCACTTCCCCGCCACAGGGAAGCTGCTAGCCGGGAATTCTCTGCCTGGTTCTACCCGCTGCCCGGAACGCTACGCAGGGCAAAAGCGGTTCTCGTCCTCCGTGCTTGCTTTTTCTCAGAAAGAGCCGTGGTGTGCGATTTCGCCGGAAAACGCGTTTTCGGCCGAAAACGTGTACGTTTGCACTTCCCCGCCACAGGGAAGCTGCTAGCCGGGAATTCTCTGCCTGGTTCTACCCGCTGCCCGGAACGCTACGCAGGGCAAAAGCGGTTCTCGTCCTCCGTGCTTGCTTTTTCTCAGAAAGAGCCGTGGTGTGCGATTTCGCCGGAAAACGCGTTTTCGGCCGAAAACGTGTACGTTTGCACTTCCCCGCCACAGGGAAGCTGCTAGCCGGGAATTCTCTGCCTGGTTCTACCCGCTGCCCGGAACGCTACGCAGGGCAAAAGCGGTTCTCGTCCTCCGTGCTTGCTTTTTCTCAGAAAGAGCCGTGGTGTGCGATTTCGCCGGAAAACGCGTTTTCGGCCGAAAACGTGTACGTTTGCACTTCCCCGCCACAGGGAAGCTGCTAGCCGGGAATTCTCTGCCTGGTTCTACCCGCTGCCCGGAACGCTACGCAGGGCAAAAGCGGTTCTCGTCCTCCGTGCTTGCTTTTTCTCGGAAAGAGCCGTGGTGTGCGTTTTCGCCGGAAAACGCGTTTTCGGCCGAAAACGTGTACGTTTGCACTTCCCCGCCACAGGGAAGCTGCTAGCCGGGAATTCTCTGCCTGGTTCTACCCGCTGCCCGGAACGCTACGCAGGGCAAAAGCGGTTCTCGTCCTCCGTGCTTGCTTTTTCTCAGAAAGAGCCGTGGTGTGCGATTTCGCCGGAAAACGCGTTTTCGGCCGAAAACGTGTACGTTTGCACTTCCCCGCCACAGGGAAGCTGCTAGCCGGGAATTCTCTGCCTGGTTCTACCCGCTGCCCGGAACGCTACGCAGGGCAAAAGCGGTTCTCGTCCTCCGTGCTTGCTTTTTCTAAGAAAGAGCCGTGGTGTGCGATTTCGCCGGAAAACGCGTTTTCGGCCGAAAACGTGTACGTTTGCACTTCCCGGCCACAGGGAAGCTGCTAGCCGGGAATTCTCTGCCTGGTTCTACCCGCTGCCCGGAACACTACGCAGGGCAAAAGCGATTCTCGTCCTCCGTGCTTGCTTTTTCTCAGAAAGAGCCGTGGTGTGCGTTTTCGCCGGAAAACGCGTTTTCGGCCGAAAACGTGTACGTTTGCACTTCCCGGCCACAGGGAAGCTGCTAGCCGGGAATTCTCTGCCTGGTTCTACCCGCTGCCCGGAACGCTACGCAGGGAAAAGCGATTCTCGTCCTCCGTGCTTGCTTTTTCTCAGAAAGAGCCGTGGTGTGCGTTTTCGCCAGAAAACGCGTTTTCGGCCGAAAACGTGTACGTTTGCACTTCCCGGCCACAGGGAAGCTGCTAGCCGGGAATTCTCTGCCTGGTTCTACCCGCTGCCCGGAACGCTACGCAGGGCAAAAGCGATTCTCGTCCTCCGTGCTTGCTTTTTCTCAGAAAGAGCCGTGGTGTGCGTTTTCGCGGGAAAACGCGTTTTCGGCCGAAAACGTGTACGTTTGCACTTCCCGGCCACAGGGAAGCTGCTAGCCGGGAATTCTCTGCCTGGTTCTACCCGCTGCCCGGAACACTACGCAGGGCAAAAGCGATTCTCGTCCTCCGTGCTTGCTTTTTCTCAGAAAGAGCCGTGGTGTGCGTTTTCGCCGGAAAACGCGTTTTCGGCCGAAAACGTGTACGTTTGCACTTCCCGGCCACAGGGAAGCTGCTAGCCGGGAATTCTCTGCCTGGTTCTACCCGCTGCCCGGAACGCTACGCAGGGAAAAGCGATTCTCGTCCTCCGTGCTTGCTTTTTCTCAGAAAGAGCCGTGGTGTGCGTTTTCGCTAGAAAACGCGTTTTCGGCCGAAAACGTGTACGTTTGCACTTCCCGGCCACAGGGAAGCTGCTAGCCGGGAATTCTCTGCCTGGTTCTACCCGCTGCCCGGAACGCTACGCAGGGCAAAAGCGATTCTCGTCCTCCGTGCTTGCTTTTTCTCAGAAAGAGCCGTGGTGTGCGTTTACGCCAGAAAACGCGTTTTCGGCCGAAAACGTGTACGTTTGCACTTCCCGGCCACAGGGAAGCTGCTAGCCGGGAATTCTCTGCCTGGTTCTACCCGCTGCCCGGAACGCTACGCAGGGAAAAGCGATTCTCGTCCTCCGTGCTTGCTTTTCTCAGAAAGAGCCGTGGTGTGCGTTTTCGCCAGAAAACGCGTTTTCGGCCGAAAACGTGTACGTTTGCACTTCCCGGCCACAGGGAAGCTGCTAGCCGGGAATTCTCTGCCTGGTTCTACCCGCTGCCCGGAACGCTACGCAGGGCAAAAGCGATTCTCGTCCTCCGTGCTTGCTTTTTCTCAGAAAGAGCCGTGGTGTGCGTTTTCGCCGGAAAACGCGTTTTCGGCCGAAAACGTGTACGTTTGCACTTCCCGGCCACAGGGAAGCTGCTAGCCGGGAATTCTCTGCCTGGTTCTACCCGCTGCCCGGAACACTACGCAGGGCAAAAGCGATTCTCGTCCTCCGTGCTTGCTTTTTCTCAGAAAGAGCCGTGGTGTGCGTTTTCGCCGGAAAACGCGTTTTCGGCCGAAAACGTGTACGTTTGCACTTCCCGGCCACAGGGAAGCTGCTAGCCGGGAATTCTCTGCCTGGTTCTACCCGCTGCCCGGAACGCTACGCAGGGAAAAGCGATTCTCGTCCTCCGTGCTTGCTTTTTCTCAGAAAGAGCCGTGGTGTGCGTTTTCGCCAGAAAACGCGTTTTCGGCCGAAAACGTGTACGTTTGCACTTCCCGGCCACAGGGAAGCTGCTAGCCGGGAATTCTCTGCCTGGTTCTACCCGCTGCCCGGAACGCTACGCAGGGCAAAAGCGATTCTCGTCCTCCGTGCTTGCTTTTTCTCAGAAAGAGCCGTGGTGTGCGTTTTCGCCGGAAAACGCGTTTTCGGCCGAAAACGTGTACGTTTGCACTTCCCGGCCACAGGGAAGCTGCTAGCCGGGAATTCTCTGCCTGGTTCTACCCGCTGCCCGGAACGCTACGCAGGGCAAAAGCGATTCTCGTCCTCCGTGCTTGCTTTTTCTCAGAAAGAGCCGTGGTGTGCGTTTTCGCCGGAAAACGCGTTTTCGGCCGAAAACTTGTACGTTTGCACTTCCCCGCCACAGGGAAGCTGCTAGACGGGAATTCTCTGCCTGGTTCTACCCGCTGCCCGGAACGCTACGCAGGGCAAAAGCGATTCTCGTCCTCCGTGCTTGCTTTTTCTCAGAAAGAGCCGAGGTGTGCGTTTTCGCCGGAAAACGCGTTTTCGGCCGAAAACGTGTACGTTTGCACTTCCCGGCCACAGGGAAGCAGCTAGCCGGCAATTCGCTGCATATTTCTACCCGCTGCTCAGAACGCTACGCAGGGCAAAAGCGATTCTCGTCCTCCGTGCTTGCTTTTTCTCAGAAAGAGCCGTGGTGTGCGTTTTCGCCGGAAAACGCGTTTTCGGCCGAAAACGTGTACGTTTGCACTTCCCGGCCACAGGGAAGCTGCTAGCCGGGAATTCTCTGCCTGGTTCTACCCGCTGCCCGGAACGCTACGCAGGGCAAAAGCGATTCTCGTCCTCCGTGCTTGCTTTTTCTCAGAAAGAGCCGTGGTGTGCGTTTTCGCCGGAAAACGCGTTTTCGGCCGAAAACGTGTACGTTTGCACTTCCCGGCCACAGGGAAGCTGCTAGCCGGCAATTCGCTGCCTGGTTCTACCCGCTGCCCGGAACGCTACGCAGGGCAAAAGCGATTCTCGTCCTCCGTGCTTGCTTTTTCTCAGAAAGAGCCGTGGTGTGCGTTTTCGCCGGTAAACGCGTTTTCGGCCGAAAACGTGTACGTTTGCACTTCCCGGCCACAGGGAAGCTGCTAGCCGGGAATTCTCTGCCTGGTTCTACCCGCTGCCCGGAACGCTACGCAGGGCAAAAGCGATTCTCGTCCTCCGTGCTTGCTTTTTCTCAGAAAGAGCCGTGGTGTGCTTTTTCGCCGGAAAACGCGTTTTCGTCCGAAAACGTGTACGTTTGCACTTCCCGGCCACAGGGAAGCTGCTAGCCGGCAATTCGCTGCCTATTTCTACCCGCTGCTCAGAACGCTACGCAGGGCAAAAGCGATTCTTGTCCTCCGTGCTTGCTTTTTCTCAGAAAGAGCCGTGGTGTGCGTTTTCGCCGGAAAACGCGTTTTCGGCCGAAAACGTGTACGTTTGCACTTCCCGGTCACAGGGAAGCTGCTAGCCGGGAATTCTCTGCCTGGTTCTACCCGCTGCCCGGAACGCTACGCAGGGCAAAAGCGATTCTCGTCCTCCGTGCTTGCTTTATCTCAGAAAGAGCCGTGGTGTGCGTTTTCGCCAGAAAACGCGTTTTCGGCCGAAAACGTGTACGTTTGCACTTCCCGGCCACAGGGAAGCTGCTAGCCGGGAATTCTCTGCCTGGTTCTACCCGCTGCCCGGAACGCTACGCAGGGAAAAGCGATTCTCGTCCTCCGTGCTTGCCTTTTCTCAGAAAGAGCCGTGGTGTGCGTTTTCGTCGGAAAACGCGTTTTCGGCCGAAAACGTGTACGTTTGCACTTCCCCGCCACAGGGAAGCTGCTAGCCGGGAATTCTCTGCCTGGTTCTACCCGCTGCCCGGAACGCTACGCAGGGCAAAAGCGATTCTCGTCCTCCGTGCTTGCTTTTTCTCAGAAAGAGCCGTGGTGTGCGTTTTCGCCGGAAAACGCGTTTTCGGCCGAAAACGTGTACGTTTGCACTTCCCGGCCACAGGGAAGCTGCTAGCCGGGAATTCTCTGCCTGGTTCTACCCGCTGCCCGGAACGCTACGCAGGGCAAAAGCGATTCTCGTCCTCCGTGCTTGCTTTTTCTCAGAAAGAGCCGTGGTGTGCGTTTTCGCCGGAAAACGCGTTTTCGGCCGAAAACGTGTACGTTTGCACTTCCCGGCCACAGGGAAGCTGCTAGCCGGGAATTCTCTGCCTGGTTCTACCCGCTGCCCGGAACACTACGCAGGGCAAAAGCGATTCTCGTCCTCCGTGCTTGCTTTTTCTCAGAAAGAGCCGTGGTGTGCGTTTTCGCCGGAAAACGCGTTTTCGGCCGAAAACGTGTACGTTTGCACTTCCCGGCCACAGGGAAGCTGCTAGCCGGGAATTCTCTGCCTGGTTCTACCCGCTGCCCGGAACGCTACGCAGGGAAAAGCGATTCTCGTCCTCCGTGCTTGCTTTTTCTCAGAAAGAGCCGTGGTGTGCGTTTTCGCGGGAAAACGCGTTTTCGGCCGAAAACGTGTACGTTTGCACTTCCCGGCCACAGGGAAGCTGCTAGCCGGGAATTCTCTGCCTGGTTCTACCCGCTGCCCGGAACGCTACGCAGGGCAAAAGCGGTTCTCGTCCTCCGTGCTTGCTTTTTCTCAGAAAGAGCCGTGGTGTGCGTTTTCGCCGGAAAACGCGTTTTCGGCCGAAAACGTGTACGTTTGCACTTCCCGGCCACAGGGAAGCTGCTAGCCGGGAATTCTCTGCCTGGTTCTACCCGCTGCCCGGAACGCTACGCAGGGCAAAAGCGATTCTCGTCCTCCGTGCTTGCTTTTTCTCAGAAAGAGCCGTGGTGTGCGTTTTCGCCGGAAAACGCGTTTTCGGCCGAAAACGTGTACGTTTGCACTTCCCGGCCACAGGGAAGCTGCTAGCCGGGAATTCTCTGCGTGGTTCTACCCGCTGCCCGGAACGCTACGCAGGGCAAAAGCGATTCTCGTCCTCCGTGCTTGCTTTTTCTCAGAAAGAGCCGTGGTGTGCGTTTTCGCGGGAAAACGCGTTTTCGGCCGAAAACGTGTACGTTTGCACTTCCCGGCCACAGGGAAGCTGCTAGCCGGGAATTCTCTGCCTGGTTCTACCCGCTGCCCGGAACGCTACGCAGGGCAAAAGCGGTTCTCGTCCTCCGTGCTTGCTTTTTCTCAGAAAGAGCCGTGGTGTGCGTTTTCGCCGGAAAACGCGTTTTCGGCCGAAAACGTGTACGTTTGCACTTCCCGGCCACAGGGAAGCTGCTAGCCGGGAATTCTCTGCCTGGTTCTACCCGCTGCCTGGAACGCTACGCAGGGCAAAAGCGATTCTCGTCCTCCGTGCTTGCTTTTTCTCAGAAAGAGCCGTGGTGTGCGTTTTCGCGGGAAAACGCGTTTTCGGCCGAAAACGTGTACGTTTGCACTTCACGGCCACAGGGAAGCTGCTAGCCGGCAATTCGCTGCCTGGTTCTACCCGCTGCCCGGAACGCTACGCAGGGCAAAAGCGATTCTCGTCCTCCGTGCTTCCTTTTTCTCAGAAAGAGCCGTGGTGTGCGTTTTCGCCGGAAAACGCATTTTCGGCCGAAAACGTGTACGTTTGCACTTCCCCGCCACAGGGAAGCTGCTAGCCGGGAATTCTCTGCCTGGTTCTACCCGCTGCCCGGAACGCTACGCAGGGCAAAAGCGATTCTCGTCCTCCGTGCTTGCTTTTTCTCAGAAAGAGCCGTGGTGTGCTTTTTCGCCGGAAAACGCGTTTTCGTCCGAAAACGTGTACGTTTGCACTTCCCGGCCACAGGGAAGCTGCTAGCCGGCAATTCGCTGCATATTTCTACCCGCTGCTCAGAACGCTACGCAGGGCAAAAGCGATTCTCGTCCTCCGTGCTTGCTTTTTCTCAGAAATAGCCGTGGTGTGCGTTTTCGCCGGAAAACGCGTTTTCGGCCGAAAACGTGTACGTTTGCACTTCCCGGCCACAGGGAAGCTGCAAGCCGGGAATTCTCTGCCTGGTTCTACCCGCTGCCCGGAACGCTACGCAGGGCAAAAGCGATTCTCGTCCTCCGTGCTTGCTTTTTCTCAGAAAGAGCAGTGGTGTGCGTTTCCGCCGGAAAACGCGTTTTCGGCCGAAAACGTGTACGTTTGCACTTCCCGGCCACAGGGAAGCTGCTAGCCGGGAATTCTCTGCCTGGTTCTACCCGCTGCCCGGAACGCTACGCAGGGCAAAAGCGATTCTCGTCCTCCGTGCTTCCTTTTTCTCAGAAAGAGCCGTGGTGTGCGTTTTCGCCGGAAAACGCGTTTTCGGCCGAAAACGTGTACGTTTGCACTTCCCGGCCACAGGGAAGCTGCTAGCCGGGAATTCTCTGCCTGGTTCTACCCGCTGCCCGGAACGCTACGCAGGGCAAAAGCGATTCTCGTCCTCCGTGCTTGCTTTTTCTCAGAAAGAGCCGTGGTGTGCGTTTTCGCGGGAAAACGCGTTTTCGGCCGAAAACGTGTACGTTTGCACTTCCCGGCCACAGGGAAGCTGCTAGCCGGGAATTCTCTGCCTGGTTCTACCCGCTGCCCGGAACACTACGCATGGCAAAAGCGATTCTCGTCCTCCGTGCTTGCTTTTTCTCAGAAAGAGCCGTGGTGTACGTTTTCGCCAGAAAACGCGTTTTCGGCCGAAAACGTGTACGTTTGCACTTCCCGGCCACAGGGAAGCTGCTAGCCGAGAATTCTCTGCCTGGTTCTACCCGCTGCCCGGAACGCTACGCAGGGAAAAGCGATTCTCGTCCTCCGTGCTTGCTTTTTCTCAGAAAGAGCCGTGGTGTGCGTTTTCGCCGGAAAACGCGTTTTCGGCCGAAAACGTGTACGTTTGCACTTCCCGGCCACAGGGAAGCTGCTAGCCGGGAATTCTCTGCCTGGTTCTACCCGCTGCCCGGAACGCTACGCAGGGCAAAAGCGATTCTCGTCCTCCGTGCTTGCTTTTTCTCAGAAAGAGCCGTGGTGTGCTTTTTCGCCGGAAAACGCGTTTTCGTCCGAAAACGTGTACGTTTGCACTTCCCGGCCACAGGGAAGCTGCTAGCCGGCAATTCGCTGCCTATTTCTACCCGCTGCTCAGAACGCTACGCAGGGCAAAAGCGATTCTCGTCCTCCGTGCTTGCTTTTTCTCAGAAAGAGCCGTGGTGTGCGTTTTCGCCGGAAAACGCGTTTTCGGCCGAAAACGTGTACGTTTGCACATCCCGGCCACAGGGAAGCTGCTAGCCGGGAATTCTCTGCCTGGTTCTACCCGCTGCCCGGAACGCTACGCAGGGCAAAAGCGATTCTCGTCCTCCGTGCTTGCTTTTTCTCAGAGAGTGCCGTGGTGTGCGTTTTCGCGGGAAAACGTGTTTTCGGCCGAAAACGTGTACGTTTGCACTTCCCGGCCACAGGGAAGCTGCTAGCCGGGAATTCTCTGCATGGTTCTACCCGCTGCCCGGAACACTACGCAGGGCAAAAGCGATTCTCGTCCTCCGTGCTTGCTTTTTCTCAGAAAGAGCCGTGGTGTGCGTTTTCGCCAGAAAACGCGTTTTCGGCCGAAAACGTGTACGTTTGCACTTCCCCGCCACAGGGAAGCTGCTAGCCGGGAATTCTCTGCCTGGTTCTACCCGCTGCCCGGAACGCTACGCAGGGCAAAAGCGATTCTCGTCCTCCGTGCTTGCTTTTTCTCAGAAAGAGCCGTGGTGTGCTTTGTCTCCGGAAAACGCGTTTTTGGCCGAAAACGTGTACGTTGGCACTTCCCCGCCACAGGGAAGCTGCTAGCCGGGAATTCTCTGCCTGGTTCTACCCGCTGCCCGGAACGCTACGCAGGGCAAAAGCGATTCTCGTCCTCCGTGCTTGCTTTTTCTCAGAAAGAGCCATGGTGTGCTTTTTCGCCGGAAAACGCGTTTTCGGCCGAAAACGTGTACGTTTGCACTTCCCCGCCACAGCGAAGCTGCTAGCCGGGAATTCTCTGCCTGGTTCTACCCGCTGCCCGGAACGCTACGCAGGGCAAAAGCGGTTCTCGTCCTCCGTGCTTGCTTTTTCTCAGAAAGAGCCGTGGTGTGCGTTTTCGCCGGAAAACGCGTTTTCGGCCGAAAACGTGTACGTTTGCACTTCCCCGCCACAGGGAAGCTGCTAGCCGGGAATTCTCTGCCTGGTTCTACCCGCTGCCCGGAACGCTACGCAGGGAAAAGCGATTCTCGTCCTCCGTGCTTGCCTTTTCTCAGAAAGAGCCGTGGTGTGCGTTTTCGTCGGAAAACGCGTTTTCGGCCGAAAACGTGTACGTTTGCACTTCCCGGCCACAGGGAAGCTGCTAGCCGGGAATTCTCTGCCTGGTTCTACCCGCTGCCCGGAACGCTACGCAGGGCAAAAGCGATTCTCGTCCTCCGTGCTTGCTTTTTCTCAGAAAGAGCCGTGGTGTTCTTTTTCGCCGGAAAACGCGTTTTCGGCCGAAAACTTGTACGTTTGCACTTCCCGGCCACAGGGAAGCTGCTAGCCGGGAATTCTCTGCCTGGTTCTACCCGCTGCCCGGAACGCTACGCAGGGCAAAAGCGATTCTCGTCCTCCGTGCTTGCTTTTTCTCAGAAAGAGCCGTGGTGTGCGTTTTCGCCGGAAAACGCGTTTTCGGCCGAAAACGTGTACGTTTGCACTTCCCGGCCACAGGGAAGCTGCTAGCCGGGAATTCTCTGCCTGGTTCTACCCGCTGCCCGGAACACTACGCAGGGCAAAAGCGATTCTCGTCCTCCGTGCTTGCTTTTTCTCAGAAAGAGCCGTGGTGTGCGTTTTCGCCGGAAAACGCGTTTTCGGCCGAAAACGTGTACGTTTGCACTTCCCGGCCACAGGGAAGCTGCTAGCCGGGAATTCTCTGCCTGGTTCTACCCGCTGCCCGGAACGCTACGCAGGGAAAAGCGATTCTCGTCCTCCGTGCTTGCTTTTTCTCAGAAAGAGCCGTGGTGTGCGTTTTCGCGGGAAAACGCGTTTTCGGCCGAAAACGTGTACGTTTGCACTTCCCGGCCACAGGGAAGCTGCTAGCCGGGAATTCTCTGCCTGGTTCTACCCGCTGCCCGGAACGCTACGCAGGGCAAAAGCGGTTCTCGTCCTCCGTGCTTGCTTTTTCTCAGAAAGAGCCGTGGTGTGCGTTTTCGCCGGAAAACGCGTTTTCGGCCGAAAACGTGTACGTTTGCACTTCCCGGCCACAGGGAAGCTGCTAGCCGGGAATTCTCTGCCTGGTTCTACCCGCTGCCCGGAACGCTACGCAGGGCAAAAGCGATTCTCGTCCTCCGTGCTTGCTTTTTCTCAGAAAGAGCCGTGGTGTGCGTTTTCGCCGGAAAACGCGTTTTCGGCCGAAAACGTGTACGTTTGCACTTCCCGGCCACAGGGAAGCTGCTAGCCGGGAATTCTCTGCCTGGTTCTACCCGCTGCCCGGAACGCTACGCAGGGCAAAAGCGATTCTCGTCCTCCGTGCTTGCTTTTTCTCAGAAAGAGCCGTGGTGTGCGTTTTCGCGGGAAAACGCGTTTTCGGCCGAAAACGTGTACGTTTGCACTTCCCGGCCACAGGGAAGCTGCTAGCCGGGAATTCTCTGCCTGGTTCTACCCGCTGCCCGGAACGCTACGCAGGGCAAAAGCGGTTCTCGTCCTCCGTGCTTGCTTTTTCTCAGAAAGAGCCGTGGTGTGCGTTTTCGCCGGAAAACGCGTTTTCGGCCGAAAACGTGTACGTTTGCACTTCCCGGCCACAGGGAAGCTGCTAGCCGGGAATTCTCTGCCTGGTTCTACCCGCTGCCCGGAACGCTACGCAGGGCAAAAGCGATTCTCGTCCTCCGTGCTTCCTTTTTCTCAGAAAGAGCCGTGGTGTGCGTTTTCGCCGGAAAACGCGTTTTCGGCCGAAAACGTGTACGTTTGCACTTCCCCGCCACAGGGAAGCTGCTAGCCGGGAATTCTCTGCCTGGTTCTACCCGCTGCCCGGAACGCTACGCAGGGCAAAAGCGATTCTCGTCCTCCGTGCTTGCTTTTTCTCAGAAAGAGCCGTGGTGTGCTTTTTCGCCGGAAAACGCGTTTTCGTCCGAAAACGTGTACGTTTGCACTTCCCGGCCACAGGGAAGCTGCTAGCCGGCAATTCGCTGCCTATTTCTACCCGCTGCTCAGAACGCTACGCAGGGCAAAAGCGATTCTTGTCCTCCGCGCTTGCTTTTTCTCAGAAAGAGCCGTGGTGTGCGTTTTCGCCGGAAAACGCGTTTTCGGCCGAAAACGTGTACGTTTGCACTTCCCCGCCACAGGGAAGCTGCTAGACGGGAATTCTCTGCCTGGTTCTACCCGCTGCCCGGAACGCTACGCAGGGCAAAAGCGATTCTCGTCCTCCGTCCTTGCTTTTTCTCAGAAAGAGCCATGGTGTGCTTTTTCGCCGGAAAATGCGTTTTCGGCCGAACACGTGTACGTTTGCACTTCCCGGCCACAGGGAAGCTGCTAGCCGGCAATTCGCTGCATATTTCTACCCGCTGCTCAGAACGCTACGCAGGGCAAAAGCGATTCTCGTCCTCCGTGCTTGCTTTTTCTCAGAAAGAGCCGTGGTGTGCGTTTTCGCCGGAAAACGCGTTTTCGGCCGAAAACGTGTACGTTTGCACTTCCCGGCCACAGGGAAGCTGCTAGCCGGGAATTCTCTGCCTGGTTCTACCCGCTGCCCGGAACGCTACGCAGGGCAAAAGCGATTCTCGTCCTCCGTGCTTGCTTTTTCTCAGAAAGAGCAGTGGTGTGCGTTTTCGCCGGAAAACGCGTTTTCGGCCGAAAACGTGTACGTTTGCACTTCCCCGCCACAGCGAAGCTGCTAGCCGGGAATTCTCTGCCTGGTTCTACCCGCTGCCCGGAACGCTACGCAGGGCAAAAGCGGTTCTCGTCCTCCGTGCTTGCTTTTTCTCAGAAAGAGCCGTGGTGTGCGTTTTCGCCGGAAAACGCGTTTTCGGCCGAAAACGTGTACGTTTGCACTTCCCCGCCACAGGGAAGCTGCTAGCCGGGAATTCTCTGCCTGGTTCTACCCGCTGCCCGGAACGCTACGCAGGGAAAAGCGATTCTCGTCCTCCGTGCTTGCCTTTTCTCAGAAAGAGCCGTGGTGTGCGTTTTCGTCGGAAAACGCGTTTTCGGCCGAAAACGTGTACGTTTGCACTTCCCGGCCACAGGGAAGCTGCTAGCCGGGAATTCTCTGCCTGGTTCTACCCGCTGCCCGGAACGCTACGCAGGGCAAAAGCGATTCTCGTCCTCCGTGCTTGCTTTTTCTCAGAAAGAGCCGTGGTGTTCTTTTTCGCCGGAAAACGCGTTTTCGGCCGAAAACGTGTACGTTTGCACTTCCCGGCCACAGGGAAGCTGCTAGCCGGGAATTCTCTGCCTGGTTCTACCCGCTGCCCGGAACGCTACGCAGGGCAAAAGCGATTCTCGTCCTCCGTGCTTGCTTTTTCTCAGAAAGAGCCGTGGTGTGCGTTTTCGCCGGAAAACGCGTTTTCGGCCGAAAACGTGTACGTTTGCACTTCCCGGCCACAGGGAAGCTGCTAGCCGGGAATTCTCTGCCTGGTTCTACCCGCTGCCCGGAACGCTACGCAGGGCAAAAGCGGTTCTCGTCCTCCGTGCTTGCTTTTTCTCAGAAAGAGCCGTGGTGTGCGTTTTCGCCGGAAAACGCGTTTTCGGCCGAAAACGTGTACGTTTGCACTTCCCGGCCACAGGGAAGCTGCTAGCCGGGAATTCTCTGCCTGGTTCTACCCGCTGCCCGGAACGCTACGCAGGGAAAAGCGATTCTCGTCCTCCGTGCTTGCTTTTTCTCAGAAAGAGCCGTGGTGTGCGTTTTCGCGGGAAAACGCGTTTTCGGCCGAAAACGTGTACGTTTGCACTTCCCGGCCACAGGGAAGCTGCTAGCCGGGAATTCTCTGCCTGGTTCTACCCGCTGCCCGGAACGCTACGCAGGGCAAAAGCGGTTCTCGTCCTCCGTGCTTGCTTTTTCTCAGAAAGAGCCGTGGTGTGCGTTTTCGCCGGAAAACGCGTTTTCGGCCGAAAACGTGTACGTTTGCACTTCCCGGCCACAGGGAAGCTGCTAGCCGGGAATTCTCTGCCTGGTTCTACCCGCTGCCCGGAACGCTACGCAGGGCAAAAGCGATTCTCGTCCTCCGTGCTTGCTTTTTCTCAGAAAGAGCCGTGGTGTGCGTTTTCGCCGGAAAACGCGTTTTCGGCCGAAAACGTGTACGTTTGCACTTCCCGGCCACAGGGAAGCTGCTAGCCGGGAATTCTCTGCCTGGTTCTACCCGCTGCCCGGAACGCTACGCAGGGCAAAAGCGATTCTCGTCCTCCGTGCTTGCTTTTTCTCAGAAAGAGCCGTGGTGTGCGTTTTCGCGGGAAAACGCGTTTTCGGCCGAAAACGTGTACGTTTGCACTTCCCGGCCACAGGGAAGCTGCTAGCCGGGAATTCTCTGCCTGGTTCTACCCGCTGCCCGGAACGCTACGCAGGGCAAAAGCGGTTCTCGTCCTCCGTGCTTGCTTTTTCTCAGAAAGAGCCGTGGTGTGCGTTTTCGCCGGAAAACGCGTTTTCGGCCGAAAACGTGTACGTTTGCACTTCCCGGCCACAGGGAAGCTGCTAGCCGGGAATTCTCTGCCTGGTTCTACCCGCTGCCCGGAACGCTACGCAGGGCAAAAGCGATTCTCGTCCTCCGTGCTTCCTTTTTCTCAGAAAGAGCCGTGGTGTGCGTTTTCGCCGGAAAACGCGTTTTCGGCCGAAAACGTGTACGTTTGCACTTCCCCGCCACAGGGAAGCTGCTAGCCGGGAATTCTCTGCCTGGTTCTACCCGCTGCCCGGAACGCTACGCAGGGCAAAAGCGATTCTCGTCCTCCGTGCTTGCTTTTTCTCAGAAAGAGCCGTGGTGTGCTTTTTCGCCGGAAAACGCGTTTTCGTCCGAAAACGTGTACGTTTGCACTTCCCGGCCACAGGGAAGCTGCTAGCCGGCAATTCGCTGCCTATTTCTACCCGCTGCTCAGAACGCTACGCAGGGCAAAAGCGATTCTTGTCCTCCGCGCTTGCTTTTTCTCAGAAAGAGCCGTGGTGTGCGTTTTCGCCGGAAAACGCGTTTTCGGCCGAAAACGTGTACGTTTGCACTTCCCCGCCACAGGGAAGCTGCTAGACGGGAATTCTCTGCCTGGTTCTACCCGCTGCCCGGAACGCTACGCAGGGCAAAAGCGATTCTCGTCCTCCGTCCTTGCTTTTTCTCAGAAAGAGCCATGGTGTGCTTTTTCGCCGGAAAATGCGTTTTCGGCCGAACACGTGTACGTTTGCACTTCCCGGCCACAGGGAAGCTGCTAGCCGGCAATTCGCTGCATATTTCTACCCGCTGCTCAGAACGCTACGCAGGGCAAAAGCGATTCTCGTCCTCCGTGCTTGCTTTTTCTCAGAAAGAGCCGTGGTGTGCGTTTTCGCCGGAAAACGCGTTTTCGGCCGAAAACGTGTACGTTTGCACTTCCCGGCCACAGGGAAGCTGCTAGCCGGGAATTCTCTGCCTGGTTCTACCCGCTGCCCGGAACGCTACGCAGGGCAAAAGCGATTCTCGTCCTCCGTGCTTGCTTTTTCTCAGAAAGAGCAGTGGTGTGCGTTTTCGCCGGAAAACGCGTTTTCGGCCGAAAACGTGTACGTTTGCA
Source organism: Athene noctua (assembly GCF_965140245.1). Classification (NCBI taxonomy): domain Eukaryota; kingdom Metazoa; phylum Chordata; class Aves; order Strigiformes; family Strigidae; genus Athene; species Athene noctua. The sequence goes on from NW_027437754.1 coordinate 25,157, forward strand.
CTTCCCGGCCACAGGGAAGCTGCTAGCCGGGAATTCTCTGCCTGGTTCTACCCGCTGCCCGGAACGCTACGCAGGGCAAAAGCGATTCTCGTCCTCCGTGCTTCCTTTTTCTCAGAAAGAGCCGTGGTGTGCGTTTTCGCCGGAAAACGTGTTCTCGGCGAAAACGTGTACGTTTGCACTTCCCGGCCACAGGGAAGCTGCTAGCCGGGAATTCTCTGCCTGGTTCTACCCGCTGCCCGGAACGCTACGCAGGGCAAAAGCGATTCTCGTCCTCCGTGCTTGCTTTTTCTCAGAAAGAGCCGTGGTGTGCGTTTTCGCGGGAAAACGCGTTTTCGGCCGAAAACGTGTACGTTTGCACTTCCCGGCCACAGGGAAGCTGCTAGCCGGGAATTCTCTGCCTGGTTCTACCCGCTGCCCGGAACACTACGCATGGCAAAAGCGATTCTCGTCCTCCGTGCTTGCTTTTTCTCAGAAAGAGCCGTGGTGTACGTTTTCGCCAGAAAACGCGTTTTCGGCCGAAAACGTGTACGTTTGCACTTCCCGGCCACAGGGAAGCTGCTAGCCGAGAATTCTCTGCCTGGTTCTACCCGCTGCCCGGAACGCTACGCAGGGAAAAGCGATTCTCGTCCTCCGTGCTTGCTTTTTCTCAGAAAGAGCCGTGGTGTGCGTTTTCGCCAGAAAACGCGTTTTCGGCCGAAAACGTGTACGTTTGCACTTCCCGGCCACAGGGAAGCTGCTAGCCGGGAATTCTCTGCCTGGTTCTACCCGCTGCCCGGAACGCTACGCAGGGCAAAAGCGATTCTCGTCCTCCGTGCTTGCTTTTTCTCAGAAAGAGCCGTGGTGTGCTTTTTCGCCGGAAAACGCGTTTTCGTCCGAAAACGTGTACGTTTGCACTTCCCGGCCACAGGGAAGCTGCTAGCCGGCAATTCGCTGCCTATTTCTACCCGCTGCTCAGAACGCTACGCAGGGCAAAAGCGATTCTCGTCCTCCGTGCTTGCTTTTTCTCAGAAAGAGCCGTGGTGTGCGTTTTCGCCGGAAAACGCGTTTTCGGCCGAAAACGTGTACGTTTGCACATCCCGGCCACAGGGAAGCTGCTAGCCGGGAATTCTCTGCCTGGTTCTACCCGCTGCCCGGAACGCTACGCAGGGCAAAAGCGATTCTCGTCCTCCGTGCTTGCTTTTTCTCAGAAAGTGCCGTGGTGTGCGTTTTCGCCGGAAAACGCGTTTTCGGCCGAAAACGTGTACGTTTGCACTTCCCGGCCACAGGGAAGCTGCTAGCCGGGAATTCTCTGCATGGTTCTACCCGCTGCCCGGAACACTACGCAGGGCAAAAGCGATTCTCGTCCTCCGTGCTTGCTTTATCTCAGAAAGAGCCGTGGTGTGCGTTTTCGCCAGAAAACGCGTTTTCGGCTGAAAACGTGTACGTTTGCACTTCCCCGCCACAGGGAAGCTGCTAGCCGGGAATTCTCTGCCTGGTTCTACCCGCTGCCCGGAACGCTACGCAGGGCAAAAGCGATTCTCGTCCTCCGTGCTTGCTTTTTCTCAGAAAGAGCCGTGGTGTGCGTTTTCGCCGGTAAACGCGTTTTTGGCCGAAAACGTGTACGTTTGCACTTCCCCGCCACAGGGAAGCTGCTAGCCGGGAATTCTCTGCCTGGTTCTACCCGCTGCCCGGAACGCTACGCAGGGCAAAAGCGATTCTCGTCCTCCGTGCTTGCTTTTTCTCAGAAAGAGCCATGGTGTGCTTTTTCGCCGGAAAACGCGTTTTCGGCCGAAAACGTGTACGTTTGCACTTCCCCGCCACAGCGAAGCTGCTAGCCGGGAATTCTCTGCCTGGTTCTACCCGCTGCCCGGAACGCTACGCAGGGCAAAAGCGGTTCTCGTCCTCCGTGCTTGCTTTTTCTCAGAAAGAGCCGTGGTGTGCGTTTTCGCCGGAAAACGCGTTTTCGGCCGAAAACGTGTACGTTTGCACTTCCCCGCCACAGGGAAGCTGCTAGCCGGGAATTCTCTGCCTGGTTCTACCCGCTGCCCGGAACGCTACGCATGGCAAAAGCGATTCTCGTCCTCCGTGCTTGCTTTTTCTCAGAAAGAGCCGTGGTGTGCGTTTTCGCGAGAAAACGCGTTTTCGGCCGAAAACGTGTACGTTTGCACTTCCGGCCACAGGGAAGCTGCTAGCCGGGAATTCTCTGCCTGGTTCTACCCGCTGCCCGGAACGCTACGCAGGGCAAAAGCGATTCTCGTCCTCCGTGCTTGCTTTTTCTCAGAAAGAGCCGTGGTGTGCGATTTCGCCGGAAAACGCGTTTTCGGCCGAAAACGTGTACGTTTGCACTTCCCCGCCACAGGGAAGCTGCTAGCCGGGAATTCTCTGCCTGGTTCTACCCGCTGCCCGGAACGCTACGCAGGGCAAAAGCGATTCTCGTCCTCCGTGCTTGCTTTATCTCAGAAAGAGTCGTGGTGTGCGTTTTCGCCGGAGAAAGCGTTTTCGGCCGAAAACGTGTACGTTTGCACTTCCCGGCCACAGGGAAGCTGCTAGCCGGGAATTCTCTGCCTGGTTCTACCCGCTGCCCGGAACGCTACGCAGGGCAAAAGCGATTCTCGTCCTCCGTGCTTGCTTTTTCTCAGAAAGAGCCATGGTGTGCGTTTTCGCCAGAAAACGCGTTTTCGGCCGAAAACGTGTACGTTTGCACTTCCCCGCCACAGGGAAGCTGCTAGCCGGGAATTCTCTGCCTGGTTCTACCCGCTGCCCGGAACGCTACGCAGGGCAAAAGCGATTCTCGTCCTCCGTGCTTGGTCTATCTCAGAAAGAGTCGTGGTGTGCGTTTTCGCCGGTAAACGCGTTTTCGGCCGAAAACGTGTACGTTTGCACTTCCCCGCCACAGGGAAGCTGCTAGCCGGGAATTCTCTGCCTGGTTCTACCCGCTGCCCGGAACGCTACGCAGGGCAAACGCGATTCTCGTCCTCCGTGCTTGCTTTTTCTCAGAAAGAGCCGTGGTGTGCGTTTTCGCCGGAAAACGCGTTTTCGGCCGAAAACGTGTACGTTTGCACTTCCCGGCCACAGGGAAGCTGCTAGCCGGGAATTCTCTGCCTGGTTCTACCCGCTGCCCGGAACGCTACGCAGGGCAAAAACGATTCTCGTCCTCCGTGCTTGCTTTTTCTCAGAAAGAGCCATGGTGTGCTTTTTCGCCGGAAAACGCGTTTTCGGCCGAAAACGTGTACGTTTGCACTTCCCGGCCACAGGGAAGCTGCTAGCCGGCAATTCGCTGCCTATTTCTACCCGCTGCTCAGAACGCTACGCAGGGCAAAAGCGATTCTCGTCCTCCGTGCTTGCTTTTTCTCAGAAAGAGCCGTGGTGTGCGTTTTCGCCGGAAAACGCGTTTTCGGCCGAAAACGTGTACGTTTGCACTTCCCGGCCACAGGGAAGCTGCTAGCCGCGAATTCTCTGCCTGGTTCTACCCGCTGCCCGGAACGCTACGCAGGGCAAAAGCGATTCTCGTCCTCCGTGCTTGCTTTTTCTCAGAAAGAGCCATGGTGTGCTTTTTCGCCGGAAAACGCGTTTTCGGCCGAAAACGTGTACGTTTGCACTTCCCCGCCACAGGGAAGCTGCTAGCCGGGAATTCTCTGCCTGGTTCTACCCGCTGCCCGGAACGCTACGCAGGGCAAAAGCGGTTCTCGTCCTCCGTGCTTGCTTTTTCTCAGAAAGAGCCGTGGTGTGCGTTTTCGCCGGAAAACGCGTTTTCGGCCGAAAACGTGTACGTTTGCACTTCCTGGCCACAATGAAGCTGCTAGCCGGGAATTCTCTGCCTGGTTCTACCCGCTGCCCGGAACGCTACGCAGGGCAAAAGCGATTCTCGTCCTCCGTGCTTGCTTTTTCTCAGAAAGAGCCGTGGTGTGCGTTTTCGCCGGAAAACGCGTTTTCGGCCGAAAACGTGTACGTTTGCAATTCCCGGCCGCAGGGAAGATGCTAGCCGGGAATTCTCTGCCTGGTTCTACCCGCTGCCCGGAACGCTACGCAGGGCAAAAGCGATTCTCGTCCTCCGTGCTTGCTTTTTCTCAGAAAGAGCCGTGGTGTGCGTTTTCGCCGGAAAACGCATTTTCGGCCGAAAACGTGTACGTTTGCCCTTCCCCGCCACAGGGAAGCTGCTAGCCGGCAATTCGCTGCCTATTTCTACCCGCTGCTCAGAACGCTACGCAGGGCAAAAGCGATTCTCGTCCTCCGTGCTTGCTTTTTCTCAGAAAGAGCCGTGGTGTGCGTTTTCGCCGGAAAACGCGTTTTCGGCCGAAAACGTGTACGTTTGCCCTTCCCCGCCACAGGGAAGCTGCTAGCCGGGAATTCTCTGCCTGGTTCTACCCGCTGCCCGGAACGCTACGCAGGGCAAAAGCGATTCTCGTCCTCCGTGCTTGCTTTTTGTCAGAAAGAGCCGTGGTGTGCGTTTTCGCCGGAAAACGCGTTTTCGGCCGAAAACGTGTACGTTTGCACTTCCCGGCCACAGGGAAGCTGCTAGCCGGGAATTCGCTGCCTATTTCTACCCGCTGCTCAGAACGCTACGCAGGGCAAAAGCGATTCTCGTCCTCCGTGCTTGCTTTTTCTCAGAAAGAGCCATGGTGTGCTTTTTCGCCGGAAAAAGCGTTTTCAGCCGAAAACGTGTACGTTTGCACTTCCCCGCCACAGGGAAGCTGCTAGACGGGAATTCTCTGCCTGGTTCTACCCGCTGCCCGGAACGCTACGCAGGGCAAAAACGATTCTCGTCCTCCGTGCTTGCTTTTTCTCAGAAAGAGCCATGGTGTGCTTTTTCGCCGGAAAACGCGTTTTCGGCCGAAAACGTGTACGTTTGCACTTCCCGGCCACAGGGAAGCTGCTAGCCGGCAATTCGCTGCCTATTTCTACCCGCTGCTCAGAACGCTACGCAGGGCAAAAGCGATTCTCGTCCTCCGTGCTTGCTTTTTCTCAGAAAGAGCCATGGTGTGCGTTTTCGCCGGAAAACGCGTTTTCGGCCGAAAACGTGTACGTTTGCACTTCCCCGCCACAGGGAAGCTGCTAGCCGGGAATTCTCTGCCTGGTTCTACCCGCTGCCCGGAACGCTACGCAGGGCAAAAGCGATTCTCGTCCTCCGTGCTTGCTTTTTCTCAGAAAGAGCCGTGGTGTGCGATTTCGCCGGAAAACGCGTTTTCGGCCGAAAACGTGTACGTTTGCACTTCCCGGCCACAGGGAAGCTGCTAGCCGGGAATTCTCTGCCTGGTTCTACCCGCTGCCCGGAACGCTACGCAGGGCAAAAGCGATTCTCGTCCTCCGTGCTTGCTTTTTCTCAGAAAGAGCCGTGGTGTGCGTTTTCGCGGGAAAACGCGTTTTCGGCCGAAAACGTGTACGTTTGCACTTCCCGGCCACAGGGAAGCTGCTAGCCGGGAATTCTCTGCCTGGTTCTACCCGCTGCCCGGAACGCTACGCAGGGCAAAAGCGATTCTCGTCCTCCGTGCTTGCTTTTTCTCAGAAAGAGCCGTGGTGTGCGTTTTCGCCGGAAAACGCGTTTTCGGCCGAAAACGTGTACGTTTGCACTTCCCGGCCACAGGGAAGCTGCTAGCCGGGAATTCTCTGCCTGGTTCTACCCGCTGCCCGGAACACTACGCAGGGCAAAAGCGATTCTCGTCCTCCGTGCTTGCTTTTTCTCAGAAAGAGCCGTGGTGTGCGTTTTCGCCGGAAAACGCGTTTTCGGCCGAAAACGTGTACGTTTGCACTTCCCGGCCACAGGGAAGATGCTAGCCGGGAATTCTCTGCCTGGTTCTACCCGCTGCCCGGAACGCTACGCAGGGCAAAAGCGATTCTCGTCCTCCGTGCTTGCTTTTTCTCAGAAAGAGCCGTGGTGTGCGTTTTCGCCGGAAAACGCATTTTCGGCCGAAAACGTGTACGTTTGCACTTCCCGGCCACAGGGAAGCTGCTAGCCGGCAATTCGCTGCCTATTTCTACCCGCTGCTCAGAACGCTACGCAGGGCAAAAGCGATTCTCGTCCTCCGTGCTTGCTTTTTCTCAGAAAGAGCCGTGGTGTGCGTTTTCGCCGGAAAACGCGTTTTCGGCCTAAAACGTGTACGTTTGCCCTTCCCCGCCACAGGGAAGCTGCTAGCCGGGAATTCTCTGCCTGGTTCTACCCGCTGCCCGGAACGCTACGCAGGGCAAAAGCGATTCTCGTCCTCCGTGCTTGCTTTTTCTCAGAAAGAGCCGTGGTGTGCGTTTTCGCGGGAAAACGCGTTTTCGGCCGAAAACGTGTACGTTTGCACTTCCCGGCCACAGGGAAGCTGCTAGCCGGGAATTCTCTGCCTGGTTCTACCCGCTGCCCGGAACGCTACGCAGGGCAAAAGCGATTCTCGTCCTCCGTGCTTGCTTTTTCTCAGAAAGAGCCGTGGTGTGCGTTTTCGCCGGAAAACGCTTTTTCGGCCGAAAACGTGTACGTTTGCACTTCCCGGCCACAGGGAAGCTGCTAGCCGGGAATTCTCTGCCTGGTTCTACCCGCTGCCCGGAACGCTACGCAGGGCAAAAGCGATTTTCGTCCTCCGTGCTTTCTTTTTCTCAGAAAGAGCCATGGTGTGCTTTTTCGCCGGAAAACGCGTTTTCGGCCGAAAACGTGTACGTTTGCACTTCCCGGCCACAGGGAAGCTGCTAGCCGGCAATTCGCTGCCTATTTCTACCCGCTGCTCAGAACGCTACGCAGGGCAAAAGCGATTCTCGTCCTCCGTGCTTGCTTTTTCTCAGAAAGAGCCGTGGTGTGCGTTTTCGCCGGAAAACGCGTTTTCGGCCGAAAACGTGTACGTTTGCACTTCCCGGCCACAGGGAAGCTGCTAGCCGGGAATTCGCTGCCTGGTTCTACCCGCTGCCCGGAACGCTACGCAGGGCAAAAGCGATTCTCGTCCTCCGTGCATGCTTTTTCTCAGAAAGAGCCGTGGTGTGCGTTTTCGCCGTAAAACGCGTTTTCGGCCGAAAACGTGTACGTTTGCACTTCCCCGCCACAGCGAAGCTGCTAGCCGGGAATTCTCTGCCTGGTTCTACCCGCTGCCCGGAACGCTACGCAGGGCAAAAGCGATTCTCGTCCTCCGTGCTTGCTTTTTCTCAGAAAGAGCCGTGGTGTGTGTTTTTGCCAGAAAACGCGTTTTCGGCCGAAAACGTGTACGTTTGCACTTCCCGGCCACAGGGAAGATGCTAGCCGGGAATTCTCTGCCTGGTTCTACCCGCTGCCCGGAACGCTACGCAGGGCAAAAGCGATTCTCGTCCTCCGTGCTTGCTTTTTCTCAGAAAGAGCCGTGGTGTGCGTTTTCGCCGGAAAACGCATTTTCGGCCGAAAACGTGTACGTTTGCACTTCCCGGCCACAGGGAAGCTGCTAGCCGGCAATTCGCTGCCTATTTCTACCCGCTGCTCAGAACGCTACGCAGGGCAAAAGCGATTCTCGTCCTCCGTGCTTGCTTTTTCTCAGAAAGAGCCGTGGTGTGCGTTTTCGCCGGAAAACGCGTTTTCGGCCGAAAACGTGTACGTTTGCCCTTCCCCGCCACAGGGAAGCTGCTAGCCGGGAATTCTCTGCCTGGTTCTACCCGCTGCCCGGAACGCTACGCAGGGCAAAAGCGATTCTCGTCCTCCGTGCTTGCTTTTTCTCAGAAAGAGCCGTGGTGTGCGTTTTCGCGGGAAAACGCGTTTTCGGCCGAAAACGTGTACGTTTGCACTTCCCGGCCACAGGGAAGCTGCTAGCCGGGAATTCTCTGCCTGGTTCTACCCGCTGCCCGGAACGCTACGCAGGGCAAAAGCGATTCTCGTCCTCCGTGCTTGCTTTTTCTCAGAAAGAGCCGTGGTGTGCGTTTTCGCCGGAAAACGCGTTTTCGGCCGAAAACGTGTACGTTTGCACTTCCCGGCCACAGGGAAGCTGCTAGCCGGGAATTCTCTGCCTGGTTCTACCCGCTGCCCGGAACGCTACGCAGGGCAAAAGCGATTTTCGTCCTCCGTGCTTGCTTTTTCTCAGAAAGAGCCATGGTGTGCTTTTTCGCCGGAAAACGCGTTTTCGGCCGAAAACGTGTACGTTTGCACTTCCCGGCCACAGGGAAGCTGCTAGCCGGCAATTCGCTGCCTATTTCTACCCGCTGCTCAGAACGCTACGCAGGGCAAAAGCGATTCTCGTCCTCCGTGCTTGCTTTTTCTCAGAAAGAGCCGTGGTGTGCGTTTTCGCCGGAAAACGCGTTTTCGGCCGAAAACGTGTACGTTTGCACTTCCCGGCCACAGGGAAGCTGCTAGCCGGGAATTCGCTGCCTGGTTCTACCCGCTGCCCGGAACGCTACGCAGGGCAAAAGCGATTCTCGTCCTCCGTGCATGCTTTTTCTCAGAAAGAGCCGTGGTGTGCGTTTTCGCCGTAAAACGCGTTTTCGGCCGAAAACGTGTACGTTTGCACTTCCCCGCCACAGCGAAGCTGCTAGCCGGGAATTCTCTGCCTGGTTCTACCCGCTGCCCGGAACGCTACGCAGGGCAAAAGCGATTCTCGTCCTCCGTGCTTGCTTTTTCTCAGAAAGAGCCATGGTGTGCTTTTTCGCCGGAAAACGCGTTTTCGGCCGAAAACGTGTACGTTTGCACTTCCCGGCCACAGGGAAGCTGCTAGCCGGCAATTCGCTGCCTATTTCTACCCGCTGCTCAGAACGCTACGCAGGGCAAAAGCGATTCTCGTCCTCCGTGCTTGCTTTTTCTCAGAAAGAGCCGTGGTGTGCGTTTTCGCCGGAAAACGCGTTTTCGGCCGAAAACGTGTACGTTTGCACTTCCCCGCCACAGGGAAGCTGCTAGCCGGGAATTCTCTGCCTGGTTCTACCCGCTGCCCGGAACGCTACGCAGGGCAAAAGCGATTCTCGTCCTCCATGCTTACTTTTTCTCAGAAAGAGCCATGGTGTGCTTTTTCGCTGGAAAACGCGTTTTCGGCCGGAAACGTGTACGTTTGCACTTCCCGGCCACAGGGAAGCTGCTAGCCGGGAATTCTCTGCCTGGTTCTACCCGCTGCCCGGAACGCTACGCAGGGCAAAAGCGATTCTCGTCCTCCGTGCTTGCTTTTTCTCAGAAAGAGCCGTGGTGTGCGTTTTCGCCGGAAAACGCGTTTTCGGCCGAAAACGTGTACGTTTGCACTTCCAGGCCACAGGGAAGCTGCTAGCAGGGAATTCGCTGCCTGGTTCTACCCGCTGCCCGGAACGCTACGCAGGGCAAAAGCGATTCTCGTCCTCCGTGCTTGCTTTTTCTCAGAAAGAGCCGTGGTGTGCGTTTTCGCCGGAAAACGCGTTTTCGGCCGAAATCGTGTACGTTTGCACTTCACGGCCACAGGGAAGCTGCTAGCCGGGAATTCTCTGCCTGGTTCTACCCGCTGCCCGGAACGCTACGCAGGGCAAAAGCGATTCTCGTCCTCCGTGCTTGCTTTTTCTCAGAAAGAGCCGTGGTGTGCGTTTTTGCCAGAAAACGCGTTTTCGGCCGAAAACGTGTACGTTTGCACTTCCCGGCCACAGGGAAGCTGCTAGCCGGGAATTCTCTGCCTGGTTCTACCCGCTGCCCGGAACGCTACGCAGGGCAAAAGCGATTCTCGTCCTCCGTGCTTGCTTTTTCTCAGAAAGAGCCGTGGTGTGCTTTTTCGCCGGAAAACGCGTTTTCGGCCGAAAACTTGTACGTTTGCACTTCCCGGCCACAGGGAAGCTGCTAGCCGGGAATTCTCTGCCTGGTTCTACCCGCTGCCCGGAACGCTACGCAGGGCAAAAGCGATTCTCGTCCTCCGTGCTTGCTTTTTCTCAGAAAGAGCCGTGGTGTGCGTTTTCGCCGGAAAACGCATTTTCGGCCGAAATCGTGTACGTTTCCACTTCCCGGCCACAGGGAAGCTGCTAGCCGGGAATTCTCTGCCTGGTTCTACCCGCTGCCCGGAACGCTACGCAGGGCAAAAGCGATTCTCGTCCTCCGTGCTTGCTTTTTCTCAGAAAGAGCCGTGGTGTGTGTTTTTGCCAGAAAACGCGTTTTCGGCCGAAAACGTGTACGTTTGCACTTCCCGGCCACAGGGAAGCTGCTAGCCGGGAATTCTCTGCCTGGTTCTACCCGCTGCCCGAAACGCTACGCAGGGCAAAAGCGATTCTCGTCCTCCGTGCTTGCTTTTTCTCAGAAAGAGCCGTGGTGTGCGATTTCGCCGGAAAACGCGTTTTCGGCCGAAAACGTGTACGTTTGCACTTCCCCGCCACAGGGAAGCTGCTAGCAGGGAATTCTCTGCCTGGTTCTACCCGCTGCCCGGAACGCTACGCAGGGCAAAAGCGGTTCTCGTCCTCCGTGCTTGCTTTTTCTCAGAAAGAGCCGTGGTGTGCGTTTTCGCCGGAAAACGCATTTTCGGCCGAAAACGTGTACGTTTGCACTTCCCGGCCACAGGGCAGCTGCTAGCCGGGAATTCGCTGCCTGGTTCTACCCGCTGCCCGGAACGCTACGCAGGGCAAAAGCGGTTCTCGTCCTCCGTGCTTGCTTTTTCTCAGAAAGAGCCGTGGTGTGCGTTTTCGCCGGAAAACGCATTTTCGGCCGAAAACGTGTACATTTGCACTTCCCGGCCACAGGGAAGCTGCTAGCCGGGAATTCGCTGCCTGGTTCTACCCGCTGCCCGGAACGCTACGCAGGGCAAAAGCGATTCTCGTCCTCCGTGCTTGCTTTTTCTCAGAAAGAGCCGTGGTGTGCGTTTTCGCCGGAAAACGCGTTTTCGGCCGAAAACGTGTACGTTTGCACATCCCGGCCACAGGGAAGCTGCTAGCCGGGAATTCTCTGCCTGGTTCTACCCGCTGCCCGGAACGCTACGCAGGGCAAAAGCGATTCTCGTCCTCTTTGCTTGCTTTTTCTCAGAAAGAGCCGTGGTGTGCGTTTTCGCCGGAAAACGCGTTTTCTTCCGAAAACGTGTACGTTTGCACTTCCCCGCCACAGGGAAGCTGCTAGCCGGCAATTCTCTGCCTGGTTCTACCCGCTGCCCGGAACGCTACGCAGGGCAAAAGCGGTTCTCGACCTCCGTGCTTGCTTTTTCTCAGAAAGAGCCGTGGTGTGCGTTTTCGCCGGAAAACGCGTTTTCGGCCGAAAACGTGTACGTTTGGACTTCCCCGCCACAGGGAAGCTGCTAGCCGGGAATTCTCTGCCTGGTTCTACCCGCTGCCCGGAACGCTACGCAGGGCAAAAGCGATTCTCGTCCTCCGTGCTTGCTTTTTCTCAGAAAGAGCCGTGGTGTGCGTTTTCGCCGGAAAACGCGTTTTCGGCCGAAAACGTGTACGTTTGCACTTCCCCGCCACAGGGAAGCTGCTAGCCGGGAATTCTCTGCCTGGTTCTACCCGCTGCCCGGAACGCTACGCAGGGCAAAAGCGATTCTCGTCCTCCGTGCTTGCTTTTTCTCAGAAAGAGCCGTGGTGTGTGTTTTTGCCAGAAAACGCGTTTTCGGCCGAAAACGTGTACGTTTGCACTTCCCGGCCACAGGGAAGATGCTAGCCGGGAATTCTCTGCCTGGTTCTACCCGCTGCCCGGAACGCTACGCAGGGCAAAAGCGATTCTCGTCCTCCGTGCTTGCTTTTTCTCAGAAAGAGCCGTGGTGTGCGTTTTCGCCGGAAAACGCATTTTCGGCCGAAAACGTGTACGTTTGCACTTCCCGGCCACAGGGAAGCTGCTAGCCGGCAATTCGCTGCCTATTTCTACCCGCTGCTCAGAACGCTACGCAGGGCAAAAGCGATTCTCGTCCTCCGTGCTTGCTTTTTCTCAGAAAGAGCCGTGGTGTGCGTTTTCGCCGGAAAACGCGTTTTCGGCCGAAAACGTGTACGTTTGCCCTTCCCCGCCACAGGGAAGCTGCTAGCCGGGAATTCTCTGCCTGGTTCTACCCGCTGCCCGGAACGCTACGCAGGGCAAAAGCGATTCTCGTCCTCCGTGCTTGCTTTTTCTCAGAAAGAGCCGTGGTGTGCGTTTTCGCGGGAAAACGCGTTTTCGGCCGAAAACGTGTACGTTTGCACTTCCCGGCCACAGGGAAGCTGCTAGCCGGGAATTCTCTGCCTGGTTCTACCCGCTGCCCGGAACGCTACGCAGGGCAAAAGCGATTCTCGTCCTCCGTGCTTGCTTTTTCTCAGAAAGAGCCGTGGTGTGCGTTTTCGCCGGAAAACGCGTTTTCGGCCGAAAACGTGTACGTTTGCACTTCCCGGCCACAGGGAAGCTGCTAGCCGGGAATTCTCTGCCTGGTTCTACCCGCTGCCCGGAACGCTACGCAGGGCAAAAGCGATTTTCGTCCTCCGTGCTTGCTTTTTCTCAGAAAGAGCCATGGTGTGCTTTTTCGCCGGAAAACGCGTTTTCGGCCGAAAACGTGTACGTTTGCACTTCCCGGCCACAGGGAAGCTGCTAGCCGGCAATTCGCTGCCTATTTCTACCCGCTGCTCAGAACGCTACGCAGGGCAAAAGCGATTCTCGTCCTCCGTGCTTGCTTTTTCTCAGAAAGAGCCGTGGTGTGCGTTTTCGCCGGAAAACGCGTTTTCGGCCGAAAACGTGTACGTTTGCACTTCCCGGCCACAGGGAAGCTGCTAGCCGGGAATTCGCTGCCTGGTTCTACCCGCTGCCCGGAACGCTACGCAGGGCAAAAGCGATTCTCGTCCTCCGTGCATGCTTTTTCTCAGAAAGAGCCGTGGTGTGCGTTTTCGCCGTAAAACGCGTTTTCGGCCGAAAACGTGTACGTTTGCACTTCCCCGCCACAGCGAAGCTGCTAGCCGGGAATTCTCTGCCTGGTTCTACCCGCTGCCCGGAACGCTACGCAGGGCAAAAGCGATTCTCGTCCTCCGTGCTTGCTTTTTCTCAGAAAGAGCCATGGTGTGCTTTTTCGCCGGAAAACGCGTTTTCGGCCGAAAACGTGTACGTTTGCACTTCCCGGCCACAGGGAAGCTGCTAGCCGGCAATTCGCTGCCTATTTCTACCCGCTGCTCAGAACGCTACGCAGGGCAAAAGCGATTCTCGTCCTCCGTGCTTGCTTTTTCTCAGAAAGAGCCGTGGTGTGCGTTTTCGCCGGAAAACGCGTTTTCGGCCGAAAACGTGTACGTTTGCACTTCCCCGCCACAGGGAAGCTGCTAGCCGGGAATTCTCTGCCTGGTTCTACCCGCTGCCCGGAACGCTACGCAGGGCAAAAGCGATTCTCGTCCTCCATGCTTACTTTTTCTCAGAAAGAGCCATGGTGTGCTTTTTCGCTGGAAAACGCGTTTTCGGCCGGAAACGTGTACGTTTGCACTTCCCGGCCACAGGGAAGCTGCTAGCCGGGAATTCTCTGCCTGGTTCTACCCGCTGCCCGGAACGCTACGCAGGGCAAAAGCGATTCTCGTCCTCCGTGCTTGCTTTTTCTCAGAAAGAGCCGTGGTGTGCGTTTTCGCCGGAAAACGCGTTTTCGGCCGAAAACGTGTACGTTTGCACTTCCAGGCCACAGGGAAGCTGCTAGCAGGGAATTCGCTGCCTGGTTCTACCCGCTGCCCGGAACGCTACGCAGGGCAAAAGCGATTCTCGTCCTCCGTGCTTGCTTTTTCTCAGAAAGAGCCGTGGTGTGCGTTTTCGCCGGAAAACGCGTTTTCGGCCGAAATCGTGTACGTTTGCACTTCACGGCCACAGGGAAGCTGCTAGCCGGGAATTCTCTGCCTGGTTCTACCCGCTGCCCGGAACGCTACGCAGGGCAAAAGCGATTCTCGTCCTCCGTGCTTGCTTTTTCTCAGAAAGAGCCGTGGTGTGCGTTTTTGCCAGAAAACGCGTTTTCGGCCGAAAACGTGTACGTTTGCACTTCCCGGCCACAGGGAAGCTGCTAGCCGGGAATTCTCTGCCTGGTTCTACCCGCTGCCCGGAACGCTACGCAGGGCAAAAGCGATTCTCGTCCTCCGTGCTTGCTTTTTCTCAGAAAGAGCCGTGGTGTGCTTTTTCGCCGGAAAACGCGTTTTCGGCCGAAAACTTGTACGTTTGCACTTCCCGGCCACAGGGAAGCTGCTAGCCGGGAATTCTCTGCCTGGTTCTACCCGCTGCCCGGAACGCTACGCAGGGCAAAAGCGATTCTCGTCCTCCGTGCTTGCTTTTTCTCAGAAAGAGCCGTGGTGTGCGTTTTCGCCGGAAAACGCATTTTCGGCCGAAATCGTGTACGTTTCCACTTCCCGGCCACAGGGAAGCTGCTAGCCGGGAATTCTCTGCCTGGTTCTACCCGCTGCCCGGAACGCTACGCAGGGCAAAAGCGATTCTCGTCCTCCGTGCTTGCTTTTTCTCAGAAAGAGCCGTGGTGTGTGTTTTTGCCAGAAAACGCGTTTTCGGCCGAAAACGTGTACGTTTGCACTTCCCGGCCACAGGGAAGCTGCTAGCCGGGAATTCTCTGCCTGGTTCTACCCGCTGCCCGAAACGCTACGCAGGGCAAAAGCGATTCTCGTCCTCCGTGCTTGCTTTTTCTCAGAAAGAGCCGTGGTGTGCGATTTCGCCGGAAAACGCGTTTTCGGCCGAAAACGTGTACGTTTGCACTTCCCCGCCACAGGGAAGCTGCTAGCAGGGAATTCTCTGCCTGGTTCTACCCGCTGCCCGGAACGCTACGCAGGGCAAAAGCGGTTCTCGTCCTCCGTGCTTGCTTTTTCTCAGAAAGAGCCGTGGTGTGCGTTTTCGCCGGAAAACGCATTTTCGGCCGAAAACGTGTACGTTTGCACTTCCCGGCCACAGGGCAGCTGCTAGCCGGGAATTCGCTGCCTGGTTCTACCCGCTGCCCGGAACGCTACGCAGGGCAAAAGCGGTTCTCGTCCTCCGTGCTTGCTTTTTCTCAGAAAGAGCCGTGGTGTGCGTTTTCGCCGGAAAACGCATTTTCGGCCGAAAACGTGTACATTTGCACTTCCCGGCCACAGGGAAGCTGCTAGCCGGGAATTCGCTGCCTGGTTCTACCCGCTGCCCGGAACGCTACGCAGGGCAAAAGCGATTCTCGTCCTCCGTGCTTGCTTTTTCTCAGAAAGAGCCGTGGTGTGCGTTTTCGCCGGAAAACGCGTTTTCGGCCGAAAACGTGTACGTTTGCACATCCCGGCCACAGGGAAGCTGCTAGCCGGGAATTCTCTGCCTGGTTCTACCCGCTGCCCGGAACGCTACGCAGGGCAAAAGCGATTCTCGTCCTCTTTGCTTGCTTTTTCTCAGAAAGAGCCGTGGTGTGCGTTTTCGCCGGAAAACGCGTTTTCTTCCGAAAACGTGTACGTTTGCACTTCCCCGCCACAGGGAAGCTGCTAGCCGGCAATTCTCTGCCTGGTTCTACCCGCTGCCCGGAACGCTACGCAGGGCAAAAGCGGTTCTCGACCTCCGTGCTTGCTTTTTCTCAGAAAGAGCCGTGGTGTGCGTTTTCGCCGGAAAACGCGTTTTCGGCCGAAAACGTGTACGTTTGGACTTCCCCGCCACAGGGAAGCTGCTAGCCGGGAATTCTCTGCCTGGTTCTACCCGCTGCCCGGAACGCTACGCAGGGCAAAAGCGATTCTCGTCCTCCGTGCTTGCTTTTTCTCAGAAAGAGCCGTGGTGTGCGTTTTCGCCGGAAAACGCGTTTTCGGCCGAAAACGTGTACGTTTGCACTTCCCCGCCACAGGGAAGCTGCTAGCCGGGAATTCTCTGCCTGGTTCTACCCGCTGCCCGGAACGCTACGCAGGGCAAAAGCGATTCTCGTCCTCCGTGCTTGCTTTTTCTCAGAAAGAGCCGTGGTGTGCTTTGTATCCGGAAAACGCGTTTTCGGCCGAAAACGTGTACGTTTGCACTTCCCGGCCACAGGGAAGCTGCTAGCCGGGAATTCTCTGCCTGGTTCTACCCGCTGCCCGGAACGCTACGCAGGGCAAAAGCGATTCTCGTCCTCCGTGCTTGCTTTTTCTCAGAAAGAGCCATGGTGTGCTTTTTCGCCGGAAAACGCGTTTTCGGCCGAAAACGTGTACGTTTGCACTTCCAGGCCACAGGGAAAAAGCTAGCCGGAAATTCTCTGCCTGGTTCTACCCGCTGCCCGGAACGCTACGCAGGGCAAAAGCGATTCTCGTCCTCCGTGCTTGCTTTTTCTCAGAAAGAGCCGTGGTGTGCGTTTTCGCCGTAAAACGCGTTTTCGGCCGAAAACGTGTACGTTTGCACTTCCCCGCCACAGGGAAGCTGCTAGCCGGGAATTCTCTGCCTGGTTCTACCCGCTGCCCGGAACGCTACGCAGGGCAAAAGCGATTCTCGTCCTCCGTGCTTGCTTTTTCTCAGAAAGAGCCGTGGTGTGCGTTTTCGCCGCAAAACGCGTTTTGGGCCGAAAACGTGTACGTTTGCACTTCCCAGCCACAGGGAAGCTGCTAGCCGGGAATTCTCTGCCTGGTTCACCCGCTGCCCGGAACACTACGCAGGGCAAAAGCGATTCTCGTCCTCCGTGCTTGCTTTTTCTCAGAAAGAGCCGTGGTGTGCGTTTTCGCCGGAAAACGCGTTTTCGGCCGAAAACGTGTACGTTTGCACTTCCCGGCCACAGGGAAGCTGCTAGCCGGGAATTCTCTGCCTGGTTCTACCCGCTGCCCGGAACGCTACGCAGGGCAAAAGCGATTCTCGTCCTCCGTGCTTGCTTTTTCTCAGAAAGAGCCGTGGTGTGCGTTTTCGCCGGAAAACGCTTTTTCGGCCGAAAACGTGTACGTTTGCACTTCCCCGCCACAGGGAAGCTGCTAGCCGGGAATTCTCTGCCTGGTTCTACCCGCTGCCCGGAACGCTACGCAGGGCAAAAGCGATTTTCGTCCTCCGTGCTTGCTTTTTCTCAGAAAGAGCCGTTGTGTTCTTTTTCGCCGGAAAACGCGTTTTCGGCCGAAAACGTGTACGTTTGCACTTCCCGGCCACAGGGAAGCTGCTAGCCGGCAATTCGCTGCCTATTTCTACCCGCTGCTCAGAACGCTACGCAGGGCAAAAGCGATTCTCGTCCTCCGTGCTTGCTTTTTCTCAGAAAGAGCCGTGGTGTGCTTTTTCGCCGGAAAACGCGTTGTCGGCCGAAAACGTGTACGTTTGCACTTCCCCGCCACAGGGAAGCTGCTAGCCGGGAATTCTCTGCCTGGTTCTACCCGCTGCCCGGAACGCTACGCAGGGCAAAAGCGATTCTCGTCCTCCGTGCTTGCTTTTTCTCAGAAAGAGCCGTGGTGTGGTTTTTCGCCGGAAAACGCGTTGTCGGCCGAAAACGTGTACGTTTGCACTTCCCGGCCACAGGGAAGCTGCTAGCCGGGAATTCTCTGCCTGGTTCTACCCGCTGCCCGGAACGCTACGCAGGGCAAAAGCGATTCTCGTCCTCCGTACTTGCTTTTTCTCAGAAAGAGCCGTGGTGTGCGTTTTCGCCGGAAAACGCGTTTTCGGCCGAAAACGTGTACGTTTGCACATCCCGGCCACAGGGAAGCTGCTAGCCGGGAATTCTCTGCCTGGTTCTACCCGCTGCCCGGAACGCTACGCAGGGCAAAAGCGATTCTCTTCCTCCGTGCTTCCTTTTTCTCAGAAAGAGCCGTGGTGTGCGTTTTCGCCGGAAAACGCGTTTTCGGCCGAAAACGTGTACGTTTGCACTTCCCCGCCACAGCGAAGCTGCTAGCCGGGAATTCTCTGCCTGGTTCTACCCGCTGCCCGGAACGCTACGCAGGGCAAAAGCGATTCTAGTCCTCCGTGCTTGCTTTTTCTCAGAAAGAGCCGTGGTGTGCGTTTTCGCCGGAAAACGCGTTTTCGGCCGAAAACGTGTACGTTTGCACTTCCCCGCCACAGGGAAGCTGCTAGCCGGGAATTCTCTGCCTGGTTCTACCCGCTGCCCGGAACGCTACGCAGGGCAAAAGCGATTCTCGTCCTCCGTGCTTGCTTTTTCTCAGAAAGAGCCGTGGTGTGCTTTGTCTCCGGAAAACGCGTTTTCGGCCGAAAACGTGTACGTTTGCACTTCCCGGCCACAGGGAAGCTGCTAGCCGGGAATTCTCTGCCTGGTTCTACCCGCTGCCCGGAACGCTACGCAGGGCAAAAGCGATTCTCGTCCTCCGTGCTTGCTTTTTCTCAGAAAGAGCCATGGTGTGCTTTTTCGCCGGAAAACGCGTTTTCGGCCGAAAACGTGTACGTTTGCACTTCCAGGCCACAGGGAAAAAGCTAGCCGGAAATTCTCTGCCTGGTTCTACCCGCTGCCCGGAACGCTACGCAGGGCAAAAGCGATTCTCGTCCTCCGTGCTTGCTTTTTCTCAGAAAGAGTCGTGGTGTGCGTTTTCGCCGTAAAACGCGTTTTCGGCCGAAAACGTGTACGTTTGCACTTCCCCGCCACAGGGAAGCTGCTAGCCGGGAATTCTCTGCCTGGTTCTACCCGCTGCCCGGAACGCTACGCAGGGCAAAAGCGATTCTCGTCCTCCGTGCTTGCTTTTTCTCAGAAAGAGCCGTGGTGTGCGTTTTCGCCGCAAAACGCGTTTTGGGCCGAAAACGTGTACGTTTGCACTTCCCCGCCACAGGGAAGCTGCTAGCCGGGAATTCTCTGCCTGGTTCACCCGCTGCCCGGAACACTACGCAGGGCAAAAGCGATTCTCGTCCTCCGTGCTTGCTTTTTCTCAGAAAGAGCCGTGGTGTGCGTTTTCGCGGGAAAACGCGTTTTCGGCCGAAAACGTGTACGTTTGCACTTCCCGGCCACAGGGAAGCTGCTAGCCGGGAATTCTCTGCCTGGTTCTACCCGCTGCCCGGAACGCTACGCAGGGCAAAAGCGATTCTCGTCCTCCGTGCTTGCTTTTTCTCAGAAAGAGCCGCGGTGTGCGTTTTCGCCGGAAAACGCTTTTTCGGCCGAAAACGTGTACGTTTGCACTTCCCCGCCACAGGGAAGCTGCTAGCCGGGAATTCTCTGCCTGGTTCTACCCGCTGCCCGGAACGCTATGCAGGGCAAAAGCGATTTTCGTCCTCCGTGCTTGCTTTTTCTCAGAAAGAGCCGTGGTGTTCTTTTTCGCCGGAAAACGCGTTTTCGGCCGAAAACGTGTACGTTTGCACTTCCCGGCCACAGGGAAGCTGCTAGCCGGCAATTCGCTGCCTATTTCTACCCGCTGCTCAGAACGCTACGTAGGGCAAAAGCGATTCTCGTCCTCCGTGCTTGCTTTTTCTCAGAAAGAGCCGTGGTGTGCTTTTTCGCCGGAAAACGCGTTGTCGGCCGAAAACGTGTACGTTTGCACTTCCCCGCCACAGGGAAGCTGCTAGCCGGGAATTCTCTGCCTGTTTCTACCCGCTGCCCGGAACGCTACGCAGGGCAAAAGCGATTCTCGTCCTCCGTGCTTGCTTTTTCTCAGAAAGAGCCATGGTGTGCTTTTTCTCCGGAAAACGAGTTTTTGGCCGGAAACGTGTACGTTTGCACTTCCCGGCCACAGGGAAGCTGCTAGCCGGCAATTCTCTGCCTGGTTCTACCCGCTGCCCGGAACGCTACGCAGGGCAAAAGCGATTCTCGTCCTCCGTGCTTGCTTTTTCTCAGAAAGAGCCATGGTGTGCTTTTTCGCCGGAAAACGCGTTTTCGGCCGAAAACGTGTACGTTTGCACTTCCCCGCCACAGGGAAAAAGCTAGCCGGAAATTCTCTGCCTGGTTCTACCCGCTGCCCGGAACACTACGCAGGGCAAAAGCGATTCTCGTCCTCCGTGCTTGCTTTTTCTCAGAAAGAGCCGTGGTGTGCGTTTTCGCCGGAAAACGCGTTTTCGGCCGAAAACGTGTACGTTTGCACTTCCCCGCCACAGGGAAGCTGCTAGCCGGGAATTCTCTGCCTGGTTCTACCCGCTGCCCGGAACGCTACGCAGGGCAAAAGCGATTCTCGTCCTCCGTGCTTGCTTTTTCTCAGAAAGAGCCGTGGTGTGCGTTTTCGCCGCAAAACGCGTTTTGGGCCGAAAACGTGTACGTTTGCACTTCCCAGCCACAGGGAAGCTGCTAGCCGGGAATTCTCTGCCTGGTTCACCCGCTGCCCGGAACACTACGCAGGGCAAAAGCGATTCTCGTCCTCCGTGCTTGCTTTTTCTCAGAAAGAGCCGTGGTGTGCGTTTTCGCCGGAAAACGCGTTTTCGGCCGAAAACGTGTACGTTTGCACTTCCCGGCCACAGGGAAGCTGCTAGCCGGGAATTCTCTGCCTGGTTCTACCCGCTGCCCGGAACGCTACGCAGGGCAAAAGCGATTCTCGTCCTCCGTGCTTGCTTTTTCTCAGAAAGAGCCGTGGTGTGCGTTTTCGCCGGAAAACGCTTTTTCGGCCGAAAACGTGTACGTTTGCACTTCCCCGCCACAGGGAAGCTGCTAGCCGGGAATTCTCTGCCTGGTTCTACCCGCTGCCCGGAACGCTACGCAGGGCAAAAGCGATTTTCGTCCTCCGTGCTTGCTTTTTCTCAGAAAGAGCCGTTGTGTTCTTTTTCGCCGGAAAACGCGTTTTCGGCCGAAAACGTGTACGTTTGCACTTCCCGGCCACAGGGAAGCTGCTAGCCGGCAATTCGCTGCCTATTTCTACCCGCTGCTCAGAACGCTACGCAGGGCAAAAGCGATTCTCGTCCTCCGTGCTTGCTTTTTCTCAGAAAGAGCCGTGGTGTGCTTTTTCGCCGGAAAACGCGTTGTCGGCCGAAAACGTGTACGTTTGCACTTCCCCGCCACAGGGAAGCTGCTAGCCGGGAATTCTCTGCCTGGTTCTACCCGCTGCCCGGAACGCTACGCAGGGCAAAAGCGATTCTCGTCCTCCGTGCTTGCTTTTTCTCAGAAAGAGCCGTGGTGTGGTTTTTCGCCGGAAAACGCGTTGTCGGCCGAAAACGTGTACGTTTGCACTTCCCGGCCACAGGGAAGCTGCTAGCCGGGAATTCTCTGCCTGGTTCTACCCGCTGCCCGGAACGCTACGCAGGGCAAAAGCGATTCTCGTCCTCCGTACTTGCTTTTTCTCAGAAAGAGCCGTGGTGTGCGTTTTCGCCGGAAAACGCGTTTTCGGCCGAAAACGTGTACGTTTGCACATCCCGGCCACAGGGAAGCTGCTAGCCGGGAATTCTCTGCCTGGTTCTACCCGCTGCCCGGAACGCTACGCAGGGCAAAAGCGATTCTCTTCCTCCGTGCTTCCTTTTTCTCAGAAAGAGCCGTGGTGTGCGTTTTCGCCGGAAAACGCGTTTTCGGCCGAAAACGTGTACGTTTGCACTTCCCCGCCACAGCGAAGCTGCTAGCCGGGAATTCTCTGCCTGGTTCTACCCGCTGCCCGGAACGCTACGCAGGGCAAAAGCGATTCTAGTCCTCCGTGCTTGCTTTTTCTCAGAAAGAGCCGTGGTGTGCGTTTTCGCCGGAAAACGCGTTTTCGGCCGAAAACGTGTACGTTTGCACTTCCCCGCCACAGGGAAGCTGCTAGCCGGGAATTCTCTGCCTGGTTCTACCCGCTGCCCGGAACGCTACGCAGGGCAAAAGCGATTCTCGTCCTCCGTGCTTGCTTTTTCTCAGAAAGAGCCGTGGTGTGCTTTGTCTCCGGAAAACGCGTTTTCGGCCGAAAACGTGTACGTTTGCACTTCCCGGCCACAGGGAAGCTGCTAGCCGGGAATTCTCTGCCTGGTTCTACCCGCTGCCCGGAACGCTACGCAGGGCAAAAGCGATTCTCGTCCTCCGTGCTTGCTTTTTCTCAGAAAGAGCCATGGTGTGCTTTTTCGCCGGAAAACGCGTTTTCGGCCGAAAACGTGTACGTTTGCACTTCCAGGCCACAGGGAAAAAGCTAGCCGGAAATTCTCTGCCTGGTTCTACCCGCTGCCCGGAACGCTACGCAGGGCAAAAGCGATTCTCGTCCTCCGTGCTTGCTTTTTCTCAGAAAGAGTCGTGGTGTGCGTTTTCGCCGTAAAACGCGTTTTCGGCCGAAAACGTGTACGTTTGCACTTCCCCGCCACAGGGAAGCTGCTAGCCGGGAATTCTCTGCCTGGTTCTACCCGCTGCCCGGAACGCTACGCAGGGCAAAAGCGATTCTCGTCCTCCGTGCTTGCTTTTTCTCAGAAAGAGCCGTGGTGTGCGTTTTCGCCGCAAAACGCGTTTTGGGCCGAAAACGTGTACGTTTGCACTTCCCCGCCACAGGGAAGCTGCTAGCCGGGAATTCTCTGCCTGGTTCACCCGCTGCCCGGAACACTACGCAGGGCAAAAGCGATTCTCGTCCTCCGTGCTTGCTTTTTCTCAGAAAGAGCCGTGGTGTGCGTTTTCGCGGGAAAACGCGTTTTCGGCCGAAAACGTGTACGTTTGCACTTCCCGGCCACAGGGAAGCTGCTAGCCGGGAATTCTCTGCCTGGTTCTACCCGCTGCCCGGAACGCTACGCAGGGCAAAAGCGATTCTCGTCCTCCGTGCTTGCTTTTTCTCAGAAAGAGCCGCGGTGTGCGTTTTCGCCGGAAAACGCTTTTTCGGCCGAAAACGTGTACGTTTGCACTTCCCCGCCACAGGGAAGCTGCTAGCCGGGAATTCTCTGCCTGGTTCTACCCGCTGCCCGGAACGCTATGCAGGGCAAAAGCGATTTTCGTCCTCCGTGCTTGCTTTTTCTCAGAAAGAGCCGTGGTGTTCTTTTTCGCCGGAAAACGCGTTTTCGGCCGAAAACGTGTACGTTTGCACTTCCCGGCCACAGGGAAGCTGCTAGCCGGCAATTCGCTGCCTATTTCTACCCGCTGCTCAGAACGCTACGTAGGGCAAAAGCGATTCTCGTCCTCCGTGCTTGCTTTTTCTCAGAAAGAGCCGTGGTGTGCTTTTTCGCCGGAAAACGCGTTGTCGGCCGAAAACGTGTACGTTTGCACTTCCCCGCCACAGGGAAGCTGCTAGCCGGGAATTCTCTGCCTGTTTCTACCCGCTGCCCGGAACGCTACGCAGGGCAAAAGCGATTCTCGTCCTCCGTGCTTGCTTTTTCTCAGAAAGAGCCATGGTGTGCTTTTTCTCCGGAAAACGAGTTTTTGGCCGGAAACGTGTACGTTTGCACTTCCCGGCCACAGGGAAGCTGCTAGCCGGGAATTCTCTGCCTGGTTCTACCCGCTGCCCGGAACGCTACGCAGGGCAAAAGCGATTCTCGTCCTCCGTGCTTGCTTTTTCTCAGAAAGAGCCATGGTGTGCTTTTTCGCCGGAAAACGCGTTTTCGGCCGAAAACGTGTACGTTTGCACTTCCCCGCCACAGGGAAAAAGCTAGCCGGAAATTCTCTGCCTGGTTCTACCCGCTGCCCGGAACACTACGCAGGGCAAAAGCGATTCTCGTCCTCCGTGCTTGCTTTTTCTCAGAAAGAGCCGTGGTGTGCGTTTTCGCCGGAAAACGCGTTTTCGGCCGAAAACGTGTACGTTTGCACTTCCCCGCCACAGGGAAGCTGCTAGCCGGGAATTCTCTGCCTGGTTCTACCCGCTGCCCGGAACGCTACGCAGGGCAAAAGCGATTCTCGTCCTCCGTGCTTGCTTTTTCTCAGAAAGAGCCGTGGTGTGCGTTTTCGCCGCAAAACGCGTTTTGGGCCGAAAACGTGTACGTTTGCACTTCCCCGCCACAGGGAAGCTGCTAGCCGGGAATTCTCTGCCTGGTTCACCCGCTGCCCGGAACACTACGCAGGGCAAAAGCGATTCTCGTCCTCCGTGCTTGCTTTTTCTCAGAAAGAGCCGTGGTGTGCTTTTTCGCCGGAAAACGCGTTGTCGGCCGAAAACGTGTACGTTTGCACTTCCCCGCCACAGGGAAGCTGCTAGCCGGGAATTCTCTGCCTGGTTCTACCCGCTGCCCGGAACGCTACGCAGGGCAAAAGCGATTCTCGTCCTCCGTGCTTGCTTTTTCTCAGAAAGAGCCATGGTGTGCTTTTTCTCCGGAAAACGCGTTTTTGGCCGGAAACGTGTACGTTTGCACTTCCCGGCCACAGGGAAGCTGCTAGCCGGCAATTCTCTGCCTGGTTCTACCCGCTGCCCAGAACGCTACGCAGGGCAAAAGCGATTCTCGTCCTCCGTGCTTGCTTTTTCTCAGAAAGAGCCGTGGTGTGCGTTTTCGCCGGAAAACGCGTTTTCGGCCGAAAACGTGTACGTTTGCACTTCCCCGCCACAGGGAAGCTGCTAGACGGGAATTCGCTGCCTATTTCTACCCGCTGCCCGGAACGCTACGCAGGGCAAAAGCGATTCTCGTCCTCCGTGCTTGCTTTTTCTCAGAAAGAGCCGTGGTGTGCGTTTTCGCGGAAAACGCGTTTTCGGCCGAAAACGTGTACGTTTGCACTTCCCCGCCACAGGGAAGCTGCTAGCCGGGAATTCTCTGCCTGGTTCTACCCGCTGCCCGGAACGCTACGCAGGGCAAAAGCGATTCTCGTCCTCCGTGCTTGCTTTTTCTCAGAAAGAGCCGTGGTGTGCTTTGTCTCCGGAAAACGCGTTTTCGGCCGAAAACGTGTACGTTTGCACTTCCCGGCCACAGGGAAGCTGCTAGCCGGGAATTCTCTGCCTGGTTCTACCCGCTGCCCGGAACGCTACGCAGGGCAAAAGCGATTCTCGTCCTCCGTGCTTGCTTTTTCTCAGAAAGAGCCATGGTGTGCTTTTTCGCCGGAAAACGCGTTTTCGGCGAAAACGTGTACGTTTGCACTTCCCCGCCACAGGGAAGAAGCTAGCCGGAAATTCTCTGCCTGGTTCTACCCGCTGCCCGGAACGCTACGCAGGGCAAAAGCGATTTTCGTCCTCCGTGCTTGCTTTTTCTCAGAAAGAGCCGTGGTGTGCGTTTTCGCCGGAAAACGCGTTTTCGGCCGAAAACGTGTACGTTTGCACTTCCCCGCCACAGGGAAGCTGCTAGCCGGGAATTCTCTGCCTGGTTCTACCCGCTGCCCGGAACGCTACGCAGGGCAAAAGCGATTCTCGTCCTCCGTGCTTGCTTTTTCTCAGAAAGAGCCGTGGTGTGCGTTTTCGCCGCAAAACGCGTTTTGGGCCGAAAACGTGTACGTTTGCACTTCCCCGCCACAGGGAATCTGCTAGCCGGGAATTCTCTGCCTGGTTCACCCGCTGCCCGGAACACTACGCAGGGCAAAAGCGATTCTCGTCCTCCGTGCTTGCTTTTTCTCAGAAAGAGCCGTGGTGTGCGTTTTCGCCGGAAAACGCGTTTTCGGCCGAAAACGTGTACGTTTGCACTTCCCGGCCACAGGGAAGCTGCTAGCCGGGAATTCTCTGCCTGGTTCTACCCGCTGCCCGGAACGCTACGCAGGGCAAAAGCGATTCTCGTCCTCCGTGCTTGCTTTTTCTCAGAAAGAGCCGTGGTGTGCGTTTTCGCCGGAAAACGCTTTTTCGGCCGAAAACGTGTACGTTTGCACTTCCCCGCCACAGGGAAGCTGCTAGCCGGGAATTCTCTGCCTGGTTCTACCCGCTGCCCGGAACGCTACGCAGGGCAAAAGCGATTCTCGTCCTCCGTGCTTGCTTTTTCTCAGAAAGAGCCGTGGTGTGCGATTTCGCCGGAAAACGCGTTTTCGGCCGAAAACGTGTACGTTTGCACTTCCCCGCCACAGGGAAGCTGCTAGCCGGGAATTCTCTGCCTGGTTCTACCCGCTGCCCGGAACGCTACGCAGGGCAAAAGCGGTTCTCGTCCTCCGTGCTTGCTTTTTCTCAGAAAGAGCCGTGGTGTGCGATTTCGCCGGAAAACGCGTTGTCGGCCGAAAACGTGTACGTTTGCACTTCCCCGCCACAGGGAAGCTGCTAGCCG
The DNA here is from genome assembly GCF_965140245.1 of Athene noctua. Classification (NCBI taxonomy): domain Eukaryota; kingdom Metazoa; phylum Chordata; class Aves; order Strigiformes; family Strigidae; genus Athene; species Athene noctua. The sequence goes on from NW_027437754.1 coordinate 50,772, forward strand.
GGAATTCTCTGCCTGGTTCTACCCGCTGCCCGGAACGCTACGCAGGGCAAAAGCGGTTCTCGTCCTCCGTGCTTGCTTTTTCTCAGAAAGAGCCGTGGTGTGCGTTTTCGCCGGAAAACGCGTTTTCGGCCGAAAACGTGTACGTTTGCACTTCCCCGCCACAGGGAAGCTGCTAGCCGGGAATTCTCTGCCTGGTTCTACCCGCTGCCCGGAACGCTACGCAGGGCAAAAGCGGTTCTCGTCCTCCGTGCTTGCTTTTTCTCAGAAAGAGCCGTGGTGTGCGATTTCGCCGGAAAACGCGTTTTCGGCCGAAAACGTGTACGTTTGCACTTCCCCGCCACAGGGAAGCTGCTAGCCGGGAATTCTCTGCCTGGTTCTACCCGCTGCCCGGAACGCTACGCAGGGCAAAAGCGGTTCTCGTCCTCCGTGCTTGCTTTTTCTCAGAAAGAGCCGTGGTGTGCGTTTTCCCCGGAAAACGCGTTTTCGGCCGAAAACGTGTACGTTTGCACTTCCCCGCCACAGGGAAGCTGCTAGCCGGGAATTCTCTGCCTGGTTCTACCCGCTGCCCGGAACGCTACGCAGGGCAAAAGCGGTTCTCGTCCTCCGTGCTTGCTTTTTCTCAGAAAGAGCCGTGGTGTGCGATTTCGCCGGAAAACGCGTTTTCGGCCGAAAACGTGTACGTTTGCACTTCCCCGCCACAGGGAAGCTGCTAGCCGGGAATTCTCTGCCTGGTTCTACCCGCTGCCCGGAACGCTACGCAGGGCAAAAGCGGTTCTCGTCCTCCGTGCTTGCGTTTTCTCAGAAAGAGCCGTGGTGTGCGTTTTCGCCGGAAAACGCGTTTTCGGCCGAAAACGTGTACGTTTGCACTTCCCCGCCACAGGGAAGCTGCTAGCCGGGAATTCTCTGCCTGGTTCTACCCGCTGCCCGGAACGCTACGCAGGGCAAAAGCGGTTCTCGTCCTCCGTGCTTGCTTTTTCTCAGAAAGAGCCGTGGTGTGCGATTTCGCCGGAAAACGCGTTTTCGGCCGAAAACGTGTACGTTTGCACTTCCCCGCCACAGGGAAGCTGCTAGCCGGGAATTCTCTGCCTGGTTCTACCCGCTGCCCGGAACGCTACGCAGGGCAAAAGCGGTTCTCGTCCTCCGTGCTTGCTTTTTCTCAGAAAGAGCCGTGGTGTGCTTTTTCGCCGGAAAACGCGTTTTCGGCCGAAAACGTGTACGTTTGCACTTCCCCGCCACAGGGAAGCTGCTAGCCGGGAATTCTCTGCCTGGTTCTACCCGCTGCCCGGAACGCTACGCAGGGCAAAAGCGGTTCTCGTCCTCCGTGCTTGCTTTTTCTCAGAAAGAGCCGTGGTGTGCGATTTCGCCGGAAAACGCGTTTTCGGCCGAAAACGTGTACGTTTGCACTTCCCCGCCACAGGGAAGCTGCTAGCCGGGAATTCTCTGCCTGGTTCTACCCGCTGCCCGGAACGCTACGCAGGGCAAAAGCGGTTCTCGTCCTCCGTGCTTGCTTTTTCTCAGAAAGAGCCGTGGTGTGCGTTTTCGCCGGAAAACGCGTTTTCGGCCGAAAACGTGTACGTTTGCACTTCCCCGCCACAGGGAAGCTGCTAGCCGGGAATTCTCTGCCTGGTTCTACCCGCTGCCCGGAACGCTACGCAGGGCAAAAGCGGTTCTCGTCCTCCGTGCTTGCTTTTTCTCAGAAAGAGCCGTGGTGTGCGATTTCGCCGGAAAACGCGTTTTCGGCCGAAAACGTGTACGTTTGCACTTCCCCGCCACAGGGAAGCTGCTAGCCGGGAATTCTCTGCCTGGTTCTACCCGCTGCCCGGAACGCTACGCAGGGCAAAAGCGGTTCTCGTCCTCCGTGCTTGCTTTTTCTCAGAAAGAGCCGTGGTGTGCGTTTTCGCCGGAAAACGCGTTTTCGGCCGAAAACGTGTACGTTTGCACTTCCCCGCCACAGGGAAGCTGCTAGCCGGGAATTCTCTGCCTGGTTCTACCCGCTGCCCGGAACGCTACGCAGGGCAAAAGCGGTTCTCGTCCTCCGTGCTTGCTTTTTCTCAGAAAGAGCCGTGGTGTGCGTTTTCGCCGGAAAACGCGTTTTCGGCCGAAAACGTGTACGTTTGCACTTCCCCGCCACAGGGAAGCTGCTAGCCGGGAATTCTCTGCCTGGTTCTACCCGCTGCCCGGAACGCTACGCAGGGCAAAAGCGGTTCTCGTCCTCCGTGCTTGCTTTTTCTCAGAAAGAGCCGTGGTGTGCGATTTCGCCGGAAAACGCGTTTTCGGCCGAAAACGTGTACGTTTGCACTTCCCCGCCACAGGGAAGCTGCTAGCCGGGAATTCTCTGCCTGGTTCTACCCGCTGCCCGGAACGCTACGCAGGGCAAAAGCGGTTCTCGTCCTCCGTGCTTGCTTTTTCTCAGAAAGAGCCGTGGTGTGCGATTTCGCCGGAAAACGCGTTTTCGGCCGAAAACGTGTACGTTTGCACTTCCCCGCCACAGGGAAGCTGCTAGCCGGGAATTCTCTGCCTGGTTCTACCCGCTGCCCGGAACGCTACGCAGGGCAAAAGCGGTTCTCGTCCTCCGTGCTTGCTTTTTCTCAGAAAGAGCCGTGGTGTGCGTTTTCGCCGGAAAACTCGTTTTCGGCCGAAAACGTGTACGTTTGCACTTCCCCGCCACAGGGAAGCTGCTAGCCGGGAATTCTCTGCCTGGTTCTACCCGCTGCCCGGAACGCTACGCAGGGCAAAAGCGGTTCTCGTCCTCCGTGCTTGCTTTTTCTCAGAAAGAGCCGTGGTGTGCGATTTCGCCGGAAAACGCGTTTTCGGCCGAAAACGTGTACGTTTGCACTTCCCCGCCACAGGGAAGCTGCTAGCCGGGAATTCTCTGCCTGGTTCTACCCGCTGCCCGGAACGCTACGCAGGGCAAAAGCGGTTCTCGTCCTCCGTGCTTGCTTTTTCTCAGAAAGAGCCGTGGTGTGCGTTTTCACCGGAAAACGCGTTTTCGGCCGAAAACGTGTACGTTTGCACTTCCCCGCCACAGGGAAGCTGCTAGCCGGGAATTCTCTGCCTGGTTCTACCCGCTGCCCGGAACGCTACGCAGGGCAAAAGCGGTTCTCGTCCTCCGTGCTTGCTTTTTCTCAGAAAGAGCCGTGGTGTGCGATTTCGCCGGAAAACGCGTTTTCGGCCGAAAACGTGTACGTTTGCACTTCCCCGCCACAGGGAAGCTGCTAGCCGGGAATTCTCTGCCTGGTTCTACCCGCTGCCCGGAACGCTACGCAGGGCAAAAGCGGTTCTCGTCCTCCGTGCTTGCTTTTTCTCAGAAAGAGCCGTGGTGTGCGTTTTCGCCGGAAAACGCGTTTTCGGCCGAAAACGTGTACGTTTGCACTTCCCCGCCACAGGGAAGCTGCTAGCCGGGAATTCTCTGCCTGGTTCTACCCGCTGCCCGGAACGCTACGCAGGGCAAAAGCGGTTCTCGTCCTCCGTGCTTGCTTTTTCTCAGAAAGAGCCGTGGTGTGCGTTTTCGCCGGAAAACGCGTTTTCGGCCGAAAACGTGTACGTTTGCACTTCCCCGCCACAGGGAAGCTGCTAGCCGGGAATTCTCTGCCTGGTTCTACCCGCTGCCCGGAACGCTACGCAGGGCAAAAGCGGTTCTCTTCCTCCGTGCTTGCTTTTTCTCAGAAAGAGCCGTGGTGTGCGTTTTCGCCGGAAAACGCGTTTTCGGCCGAAAACGTGTACGTTTGCACTTCCCCGCCACAGGGAAGCTGCTAGCCGGGAATTCTCTGCCTGGTTCTACCCGCTGCCCGGAACGCTACGCAGAGCAAAAGCGGTTCTCGTCCTCCGTGCTTGCTTTTTCTCAGAAAGAGCCGTGGTGTGCGTTTTCGCCGGAAAACGCGTTTTCGGCCGAAAACGTGTACGTTTGCACTTCCCCGCCACAGGGAAGCTGCTAGCCGGGAATTCTCTGCCTGGTTCTACCCGCTGCCCGGAACGCTACGCAGGGCAAAAGCGGTTCTCGTCCTCCGTGCTTGCTTTTTCTCAGAAAGAGCCGTGGTGTGCGTTTTCGCCGGAAAACGCGTTTTCGGCCGAAAACGTGTACGTTTGCACTTCCCCGCCAGAGGCAAGCTGCTAGCCGGGAATTCTCTGCCTGGTTCTACCCGCTGCCCGGAACGCTACGCAGGGCAAAAGCGGTTCTCGTCCTCCGTGCTTGCTTTTTCTCAGAAAGAGCCGTGGTGTGCGTTTTCGCCGGAAAAAGCGTTTTCGGCCGAAAACGTGTACGTTTGCACTTCCCCGCCACAGGGAAGCTGCTAGCCGGGAATTCTCTGCCTGGTTCTACCCGCTGCCCGGAACGCTACGCAGGGCAAAAGCGGTTCTCGTCCTCCGTGCTTGCTTTTTCTCAGAAAGAGCCGTGGTGTGCGATTTCGCCGGAAAACGCGTTTTCGGCCGAAAACGTGTACGTTTGCACTTCCCCGCCACAGGGAAGCTGCTAGCCGGGAATTCTCTGCCTGGTTCTACCCGCTGCCCGGAACGCTACGCAGGGCAAAAGCGGTTCTCGTCCTCCGTGCTTGCTTTTTCTCAGAAAGAGCCGTGGTGTGCGATTTCGCCGGAAAACGCGTTTTCGGCCGAAAACGTGTACGTTTGCACTTCCCCGCCACAGGGAAGCTGCTAGCCGGGAATTCTCTGCCTGGTTCTACCCGCTGCCCGGAACGCTACGCAGGGCAAAAGCGGTTCTCGTCCTCCGTGCTTGCTTTTTCTCAGAAAGAGCCGTGGTGTGCGATTTCGCCGGAAAACGCGTTTTCGGCCGAAAACGTGTACGTTTGCACTTCCCCGCCACAGGGAAGCTGCTAGCCGGGAATTCTCTGCCTGGTTCTACCCGCTGCCCGGAACGCTACGCAGGGCAAAAGCGGTTCTCGTCCTCCGTGCTTGCTTTTTCTCAGAAAGAGCCGTGGTGTGCGTTTTCGCCGGAAAACGCGTTTTCGGCCGAAAACGTGTACGTTTGCACTTCCCCGCCACAGGGAAGCTGCTAGCCGGGAATTCTCTGCCTGGTTCTACCCGCTGCCCGGAACGCTACGCAGGGCAAAAGCGGTTCTCGTCCTCCGTGCTTGCTTTTTCTCAGAAAGAGCCGTGGTGTGCGATTTCGCCGGAAAACGCGTTTTCGGCCGAAAACGTGTACGTTTGCACTTCCCCGCCACAGGGAAGCTGCTAGCCGGGAATTCTCTGCCTGGTTCTACCCGCTGCCCGGAACGCTACGCAGGGCAAAAGCGGTTCTCGTCCTCCGTGCTTGCTTTTTCTCAGAAAGAGCCGTGGTGTGCGTTTTCGCCGGAAAACGCGTTTTCGGCCGAAAACGTGTACGTTTGCACTTCCCCGCCACAGGGAAGCTGCTAGCCGGGAATTCTCTGCCTGGTTCTACCCGCTGCCCGGAACGCTACGCAGGGCAAAAGCGGTTCTCGTCCTCCGTGCTTGCTTTTTCTCAGAAAGAGCCGTGGTGTGCGATTTCGCCGGAAAACGCGTTTTCGGCCGAAAACGTGTACGTTTGCACTTCCCCGCCACAGGGAAGCTGCTAGCCGGGAATTCTCTGCCTGGTTCTACCCGCTGCCCGGAACGCTACGCAGGGCAAAAGCGGTTCTCTTCCTCCGTGCTTGCGTTTTCTCAGAAAGAGCCGTGGTGTGCGTTTTCGCCGGAAAACGCGTTTTCGGCCGAAAACGTGTACGTTTGCACTTCCCCGCCACAGGGAAGCTGCTAGCCGGGAATTCTCTGCCTGGTTCTACCCGCTGCCCGGAACGCTACGCAGGGCAAAAGCGGTTCTCGTCCTCCGTGCTTGCTTTTTCTCAGAAAGAGCCGTGGTGTGCGATTTCGCCGGAAAACGCGTTTTCGGCCGAAAACGTGTACGTTTGCACTTCCCCGCCAGAGGGAAGCTGCTAGCCGGGAATTCTCTGCCTGGTTCTACCCGCTGCCCGGAACGCTACGCAGGGCAAAAGCGGTTCTCGTCCTCCGTGCTTGCTTTTTTTCAGAAAGGGCCGTGGTGTGCGATTTCGCCGGAAAACGCGTTTTCGGCCGAAAACGTGTACGTTTGCACTTCCCCGCCACAGGGAAGCTGCTAGCCGGGAATTCTCTGCCTGGTTCTACCCGCTGCCCGGAACGCTACGCAGGGCAAAAGCGGTTCTCGTCCTCCGTGCTTGCTTTTTCTCAGAAAGAGCCGTGGTGTGCGTTTTCGCCGGAAAACGCGTTTTCGGCCGAAAACGTGTACGTTTGCACTTCCCCGCCACAGGGAAGCTGCTAGCCGGGAATTCTCTGCCTGGTTCTACCCGCTGCCCGGAACGCTACGCAGGGCAAAAGCGGTTCTCGTCCTCCGTGCTTGCTTTTTCTCAGAAAGAGCCGTGGTGTGCGATTTCGCCGGAAAACGCGTTTTCGGCCGAAAACGTGTACGTTTGCACTTCCCCGCCACAGGGAAGCTGCTAGCCGGGAATTCTCTGCCTGGTTCTACCCGCTGCCCGGAACGCTACGCAGGGCAAAAGCGGTTCTCGTCCTCCGTGCTTGCTTTTTCTCAGAAAGAGCCGTGGTGTGCGTTTTCGCCGGAAAACGCGTTTTCGGCCGAAAACGTGTACGTTTGCACTTCCCCGCCACAGGGAAGCTGCTAGCCGGGAATTCTCTGCCTGGTTCTACCCGCTGCCCGGAACGCTACGCAGGGCAAAAGCGGTTCTCGTCCTCCGTGCTTGCTTTTTCTCAGAAAGAGCCGTGGTGTGCGATTTCGCCGGAAAACGCGTTTTCGGCCGAAAACGTGTACGTTTGCACTTCCCCGCCACAGGGAAGCTGCTAGCCGGGAATTCTCTGCCTGGTTCTACCCGCTGCCCGGAACGCTACGCAGGGCAAAAGCGGTTCTCGTCCTCCGTGCTTGCTTTTTCTCAGAAAGAGCCGTGGTGTGCGATTTCGCCGGAAAACGCGTTTTCGGCCGAAAACGTGTACGTTTGCACTTCCCCGCCACAGGGAAGCTGCTAGCCGGGAATTCTCTGCCTGGTTCTACCCGCTGCCCGGAACGCTACGCAGGGCAAAAGCGGTTCTCGTCCTCCGTGCTTGCTTTTTCTCAGAAAGAGCCGTGGTGTGCGTTTTCCCCGGAAAACGCGTTTTCGGCCGAAAACGTGTACGTTTGCACTTCCCCGCCACAGGGAAGCTGCTAGCCGGGAATTCTCTGCCTGGTTCTACCCGCTGCCCGGAACGCTACGCAGGGCAAAAGCGGTTCTCGTCCTCCGTGCTTGCTTTTTCTCAGAAAGAGCCGTGGTGTGCGATTTCGCCGGAAAACGCGTTTTCGGCCGAAAACGTGTACGTTTGCACTTCCCCGCCACAGGGAAGCTGCTAGCCGGGAATTCTCTGCCTGGTTCTACCCGCTGCCCGGAACGCTACCGCAGGGCAAAAGCGGTTCTCGTCCTCCGTGCTTGCTTTTTCTCAGAAAGAGCCGTGGTGTGCGTTTTCGCCGGAAAACGCGTTTTCGGCCGAAAACGTGTACGTTTGCACTTCCCCGCCACAGGGAAGCTGCTAGCCGGGAATTCTCTGCCTGGTTCTACCCGCTGCCCGGAACGCTACGCAGGGCAAAAGCGGTTCTCGTCCTCCGTGCTTGCTTTTTCTCAGAAAGAGCCGTGGTGTGCGTTTTCGCCGGAAAACGCGTTTTCGGCCGAAAACGTGTACGTTTGCACTTCCCCGCCACAGGGAAGCTGCTAGCCGGGAATTCTCTGCCTGGTTCTACCCGCTGCCCGGAACGCTACGCAGGGCAAAAGCGGTTCTCGTCCTCCGTGCTTGCTTTTTCTCAGAAAGAGCCGTGGTGTGCGTTTTCGCCGGAAAACGCGTTTTCGGCCGAAAACGTGTACGTTTGCACTTCCCCGCCACAGGGAAGCTGCTAGCCGGGAATTCTCTGCCTGGTTCTACCCGCTGCCCGGAACGCTACGCAGGGCAAAAGCGGTTCTCGTCCTCCGTGCTTGCTTTTTCTCAGAAAGAGCCGTGGTGTGCGTTTTCGCCGGAAAACGCGTTTTCGGCCGAAAACGTGTACGTTTGCACTTCCCCGCCACAGGGAAGCTGCTAGCCGGGAATTCTCTGCCTGGTTCTACCCGCTGCCCGGAACGCTACGCAGGGCAAAAGCGGTTCTCGTCCTCCGTGCTTGCTTTTTCTCAGAAAGAGCCGTGGTGTGCGTTTTCGCCGGAAAACGCGTTTTCGGCCGAAAACGTGTACGTTTGCACTTCCCCGCCACAGGGAAGCTGCTAGCCGGGAATTCTCTGCCTGGTTCTACCCGCTGCCCGGAACGCTACGCAGGGCAAAAGCGGTTCTCGTCCTCCGTGCTTGCTTTTTCTCAGAAAGAGCCGTGGTGTGCGTTTTCGCCGGAAAACGCGTTTTCGGCCGAAAACGTGTACGTTTGCACTTCCCCGCCACAGGGAAGCTGCTAGCCGGGAATTCTCTGCCTGGTTCTACCCGCTGCCCGGAACGCTACGCAGGGCAAAAGCGGTTCTCGTCCTCCGTGCTTGCTTTTTCTCAGAAAGAGCCGTGGTGTGCGTTTTCGCCGGAAAACGCGTTTTCGGCCGAAAACGTGTACGTTTGCACTTCCCCGCCACAGGGAAGCTGCTAGCCGGGAATTCTCTGCCTGGTTCTACCCGCTGCCCGGAACGCTACGCAGGGCAAAAGCGGTTCTCGTCCTCCGTGCTTGCTTTTTCTCAGAAAGAGCCGTGGTGTGCGTTTTCGCCGGAAAACGCGTTTTCGGCCGAAAACGTGTACGTTTGCACTTCCCCGCCACAGGGAAGCTGCTAGCCGGGAATTCTCTGCCTGGTTCTACCCGCTGCCCGGAACGCTACGCAGGGCAAAAGCGGTTCTCGTCCTCCGTGCTTGCTTTTTCTCAGAAAGAGCCGTGGTGTGCGTTTTCGCCGGAAAACGCGTTTTCGGCCGAAAACGTGTACGTTTGCACTTCCCCGCCACAGGGAAGCTGCTAGCCGGGAATTCTCTGCCTGGTTCTACCCGCTGCCCGGAACGCTACGCAGGGCAAAAGCGGTTCTCGTCCTCCGTGCTTGCTTTTTCTCAGAAAGAGCCGTGGTGTGCGTTTTCGCCGGAAAACGCGTTTTCGGCCGAAAACGTGTACGTTTGCACTTCCCCGCCACAGGGAAGCTGCTAGCCGGGAATTCTCTGCCTGGTTCTACCCGCTGCCCGGAACGCTACGCAGGGCAAAAGCGGTTCTCGTCCTCCGTGCTTGCTTTTTCTCAGAAAGAGCCGTGGTGTGCGTTTTCGCCGGAAAACGCGTTTTCGGCCGAAAACGTGTACGTTTGCACTTCCCCGCCACAGGGAAGCTGCTAGCCGGGAATTCTCTGCCTGGTTCTACCCGCTGCCCGGAACGCTACGCAGGGCAAAAGCGGTTCTCGTCCTCCGTGCTTGCTTTTTCTCAGAAAGAGCCGTGGTGTGCGTTTTCGCCGGAAAACGCGTTTTCGGCCGAAAACGTGTACGTTTGCACTTCCCCGCCACAGGGAAGCTGCTAGCCGGGAATTCTCTGCCTGGTTCTACCCGCTGCCCGGAACGCTACGCAGGGCAAAAGCGGTTCTCGTCCTCCGTGCTTGCTTTTTCTCAGAAAGAGCCGTGGTGTGCGTTTTCGCCGGAAAACGCGTTTTCGGCCGAAAACGTGTACGTTTGCACTTCCCCGCCACAGGGAAGCTGCTAGCCGGGAATTCTCTGCCTGGTTCTACCCGCTGCCCGGAACGCTACGCAGGGCAAAAGCGGTTCTCGTCCTCCGTGCTTGCTTTTTCTCAGAAAGAGCCGTGGTGTGCGTTTTCGCCGGAAAACGCGTTTTCGGCCGAAAACGTGTACGTTTGCACTTCCCCGCCACAGGGAAGCTGCTAGCCGGGAATTCTCTGCCTGGTTCTACCCGCTGCCCGGAACGCTACGCAGGGCAAAAGCGGTTCTCGTCCTCCGTGCTTGCTTTTTCTCAGAAAGAGCCGTGGTGTGCGTTTTCGCCGGAAAACGCGTTTTCGGCCGAAAACGTGTACGTTTGCACTTCCCCGCCACAGGGAAGCTGCTAGCCGGGAATTCTCTGCCTGGTTCTACCCGCTGCCCGGAACGCTACGCAGGGCAAAAGCGGTTCTCGTCCTCCGTGCTTGCTTTTTCTCAGAAAGAGCCGTGGTGTGCGTTTTCGCCGGAAAACGCGTTTTCGGCCGAAAACGTGTACGTTTGCACTTCCCCGCCACAGGGAAGCTGCTAGCCGGGAATTCTCTGTCTGGTTCTACCCGCTGCCCGGAACGCTACGCAGGGCAAAAGCGGTTCTCGTCCTCCGTGCTTGCTTTTTCTCAGAAAGAGCCGTGGTGTGCGTTTTCGCCGGAAAACGCGTTTTCGGCCGAAAACGTGTACGTTTGCACTTCCCCGCCACAGGGAAGCTGCTAGCCGGGAATTCTCTGCCTGGTTCTACCCGCTGCCCGGAACGCTACGCAGGGCAAAAGCGGTTCTCGTCCTCCGTGCTTGCTTTTTCTCAGAAAGAGCCGTGGTGTGCGTTTTCGCCGGAAAACGCGTTTTCGGCCGAAAACGTGTACGTTTGCACTTCCCCGCCACAGGGAAGCTGCTAGCCGGGAATTCTCTGCCTGGTTCTACCCGCTGCCCGGAACGCTACGCAGGGCAAAAGCGGTTCTCGTCCTCCGTGCTTGCTTTTTCTCAGAAAGAGCCGTGGTGTGCGTTTTCGCCGGAAAACGCGTTTTCGGCCGAAAACGTGTACGTTTGCACTTCCCCGCCACAGGGAAGCTGCTAGCCGGGAATTCTCTGCCTGGTTCTACCCGCTGCCCGGAACGCTACGCAGGGCAAAAGCGGTTCTCGTCCTCCGTGCTTGCTTTTTCTCAGAAAGAGCCGTGGTGTGCGTTTTCGCCGGAAAACGCGTTTTCGGCCGAAAACGTGTACGTTTGCACTTCCCCGCCACAGGGAAGCTGCTAGCCGGGAATTCTCTGCCTGGTTCTACCCGCTGCCCGGAACGCTACGCAGGGCAAAAGCGGTTCTCGTCCTCCGTGCTTGCTTTTTCTCAGAAAGAGCCGTGGTGTGCGTTTTCGCCGGAAAACGCGTTTTCGGCCGAAAACGTGTACGTTTGCACTTCCCCGCCACAGGGAAGCTGCTAGCCGGGAATTCTCTGCCTGGTTCTACCCGCTGCCCGGAACGCTACGCAGGGCAAAAGCGGTTCTCGTCCTCCGTGCTTGCTTTTTCTCAGAAAGAGCCGTGGTGTGCGTTTTCGCCGGAAAACGCGTTTTCGGCCGAAAACGTGTACGTTTGCACTTCCCCGCCACAGGGAAGCTGCTAGCCGGGAATTCTCTGCCTGGTTCTACCCGCTGCCCGGAACGCTACGCAGGGCAAAAGCGGTTCTCGACTTCCGTGCTTGCTTTTTCTCAGAAAGAGCCGTGGTGTGCGTTTTCGCCGGAAAACGCGTTTTCGGCCGAAAACGTGTACGTTTGCACTTCCCCGCCACAGGGAAGCTGCTAGCCGGGAATTCTCTGCCTGGTTCTACCCGCTGCCCGGAACGCTACGCAGGGCAAAAGCGGTTCTCGTCCTCCGTGCTTGCTTGTTCTCAGAAAGAGCCGTGGTGTGCGTTTTCGCCGGAAAACGCGTTTTCGGCCGAAAACGTGTACGTTTGCACTTCCCCGCCACAGGGAAGCTGCTAGCCGGGAATTCTCTGCCTGGTTCTACCCGCTGCCCGGAACGCTACGCAGGGCAAAAGCGGTTCTCGTCCTCCGTGCTTGCTTTTTCTCAGAAAGAGCCGTGGTGTGCGTTTTCGCCGGAAAACGCGTTTTCGGCCGAAAACGTGTACGTTTGCACTTCCCCGCCACAGGGAAGCTGCTAGCCGGGAATTCTCTGCCTGGTTCTACCCGCTGCCCGGAACGCTACGCAGGGCAAAAGCGGTTCTCGTCCTCCGTGCTTGCTTTTTCTCAGAAAGAGCCGTGGTGTGCGTTTTCGCCGGAAAACGCGTTTTCGGCCGAAAACGTGTACGTTTGCACTTCCCCGCCACAGGGAAGCTGCTAGGCGGGAATTCTCTGCCTGGTTCTACCCGCTGCCCGGAACGCTACGCAGGGCAAAAGCGGTTCTCGTCCTCCGTGCTTGCTTTTTCTCAGAAAGAGCCGTGGTGTGCGTTTTCACCGGAAAACGCGTTTTCGGCCGAAAACGTGTACGTTTGCACTTCCCCGCCACAGGGAAGCTGCTAGCCGGGAATTCTCTGCCTGGTTCTACCCGCTGCCCGGAACGCTACGCAGGGCAAAAGCGGTTCTCGTCCTCCGTGCTTGCTTTTTCTCAGAAAGAGCCGTGGTGTGCGTTTTCGCCGGAAAACGCGTTTTCGGCCGAAAACGTGTACGTTTGCACTTCCCCGCCACAGGGAAGCTGCTAGCCGGCAATTCTCTGCCTGGTTCTACCCGCTGCCCGGAACGCTACGCAGGGCAAAAGCGGTTCTCGTCCTCCGTGCTTGCTTTTTCTCAGAAAGAGCCGTGGTGTGCGTTTTCGCCGGAAAACGCGTTTTCGGCCGAAAACGTGTACGTTTGCACTTCCCCGCCACAGGGAAGCTGCTAGCCGGGAATTCTCTGCCTGGTTCTACCCGCTGCCCGGAACGCTACGCAGGGCAAAAGCGGTTCTCGTCCTCCGTGCTTGCTTTTTCTCAGAAAGAGCCGTGGTGTGCGTTTTCGCCGGAAAACGCGTTTTCGGCCGAAAACGTGTACGTTTGCACTTCCCCGCCACAGGGAAGCTGCTAGCCGGGAATTCTCTGCCTGGTTCTACCCGCTGCCCGGAACGCTACGCAGGGCAAAAGCGGTTCTCGTCCTCCGTGCTTGCTTTTTCTCAGAAAGAGCCGTGGTGTGCGTTTTCGACGGAAAACGCGTTTTCGGCCGAAAACGTGTACGTTTGCACTTCCCCGCCACAGGGAAGCTGCTAGCCGGGAATTCTCTGCCTGGTTCTACCCGCTGCCCGGAACGCTACGCAGGGCAAAAGCGGTTCTCGACTTCCGTGCTTGCTTTTTCTCAGAAAGAGCCGTGGTGTGCGTTTTCGCCGGAAAACGCGTTTTCGGCCGAAAACGTGTACGTTTGCACTTCCCCGCCACAGGGAAGGCTGCTAGCCGGGAATTCTCTGCCTGGTTCTACCCGCTGCCCGGAACGCTACGCAGGGCAAAAGCGGTTCTCGTCCTCCGTGCTTGCTTTTTCTCAGAAAGAGCCGTGGTGTGCGATTTCGCCGGAAAACGCGTTTTCGGCCGAAAACGTGTACGTTTGCACTTCCCCGCCACAGGGAAGCTGCTAGCCGGGAATTCTCTGCCTGGTTCTACCCGCTGCCCGGAACGCTACGCAGGGCAAAAGCGGTTCTCGTCCTCCGTGCTTGCTTTTTCTCAGAAAGAGCCGTGGTGTGCGATTTCGCCGGAAAACGCGTTTTCGGCCGAAAACGTGTACGTTTGCACTTCCCCGCCACAGGGAAGCTGCTAGCCGGGAATTCTCTGCCTGGTTCTACCCGCTGCCCGGAACGCTACGCAGGGCAAAAGCGGTTCTCGTCCTCCGTGCTTGCTTTTTCTCAGAAAGAGCCGTGGTGTGCGTTTTCACCGGAAAACGCGTTTTCGGCCGAAAACGTGTACGTTTGCACTTCCCCGCCACAGGGAAGCTGCTAGCCGGGAATTCTCTGCCTGGTTCTGCCCGCTGCCCGGAACGCTACGCAGGGCAAAAGCGGTTCTCGTCCTCCGTGCTTGCTTTTTCTCAGAAAGAGCCGTGGTGTGCGTTTTCGCCAGAAAACGCGTTTTCGGCCGAAAACGTGTACGTTTGCACTTCCCCGCCACAGGGAAGCTGCTAGCCGGGAATTCTCTGCCTGGTTCTACCCGCTGCCCGGAACGCTACGCAGGGCAAAAGCGGTTCTCGTCCTCCGTGCTTGCTTTTTCTCAGAAAGAGCCGTGGTGTGCGTTTTCGCCGGAAAACGCGTTTTCGGCCGAAAACGTGTACGTTTGCACTTCCCCGCCACAGGGAAGCTGCTAGCCGGGAATTCTCTGCCTGGTTCTACCCGCTGCCCGGAACGCTACGCAGGGCAAAAGCGGTTCTCGTCCTCCGTGCTTGCTTTTTCTCAGAAAGAGCCGTGGTGTGCGTTTTCGCCGGAAAACGCGTTTTCGGCCGAAAACGTGTACGTTTGCACTTCCCCGCCACAGGGAAGCTGCTAGCCGGGAATTCTCTGCCTGGTTCTACCCGCTGCCCGGAACGCTACGCAGGGCAAAAGCGGTTCTCGTCCTCCGTGCTTGCTTTTTCTCAGAAAGAGCCGTGGTGTGCGTTTTCGCCGGAAAAGGCGTTTTCGGCCGAAAACGTGTACGTTTGCACTTCCCCGCCACAGGGAAGCTGCTAGCCGGGAATTCTCTGCCTGGTTCTACCCGCTGCCCGGAACGCTACGCAGGGCAAAAGCGGTTCTCGTCCTCCGTGCTTGCTTTTTCTCAGAAAGAGCCGTGGTGTGCGTTTTCGCCGGAAAACGCGTTTTCGGCCGAAAACGTGTACGTTTGCACTTCCCCGCCACAGGGAAGCTGCTAGCCGGGAATTCTCTGCCTGGTTTTACCCGCTGCCCGGAACGCTACGCAGGGCAAAAGCGGTTCTCGTCCTCCGTGCTTGCTTTTTCTCAGAAAGAGCCGTGGTGTGCGTTTTCGCCGGAAAACGCGTTTTCGGCCGAAAACGTGTACGTTTGCACTTCCCCGCCACAGGGAAGCTGCTAGCCGGGAATTCTCTGCCTGGTTCTACCCGCTGCCCGGAACGCTACGCAGGGCAAAAGCGGTTCTCGTCCTCCGTGCTTGCTTTTTCTCAGAAAGAGCCGTGGTGTGCGTTTTCGCCGGAAAACGCGTTTTCGGCCGAAAACGTGTACGTTTGCACTTCCCCGCCACAGGGAAGCTGCTAGCCGGGAATTCTCTGCCTGGTTCTACCCGCTGCCCGGAACGCTACGCAGGGCAAAAGCGGTTCTCGTCCTCCGTGCTTGCTTTTTCTCAGAAAGAGCCGTGGTGTGCGTTTTCGCCGGAAAACGCGTTTTCGGCCGAAAACGTGTACGTTTGCACTTCCCCGCCACAGGGAAGCTGCTAGCCGGGAATTCTCTGCCTGGTTCTACCCGCTGCCCGGAACGCTACGCAGGGCAAAAGCGGTTCTCGTCCTCCGTGCTTGCTTTTTCTCAGAAAGAGCCGTGGTGTGCGTTTTCGCCGGAAAACGCGTTTTCGGCCGAAAACGTGTACGTTTGCACTTCCCCGCCACAGGGAAGCTGCTAGCCGGGAATTCTCTGCCTGGTTCTACCCGCTGCCCGGAACGCTACGCAGGGCAAAAGCGGTTCTTGTCCTCCGTGCTTGCTTTTTCTCAGAAAGAGCCGTGGTGTGCGTTTTCGCCGGAAAACGCGTTTTCGGCCGAAAGCGTGTACGTTTGCACTTCCCCGCCACAGGGAAGCTGCTAGCCGGGAATTCTCTGCCTGGTTCTACCCGCTGCCCGGAACGCTACGCAGGGCAAAAGCGGTTCTCGTCCTCCGTGCTTGCTTTTTCTCAGAAAGAGCCGTGGTGTGCGTTTTCGCCGGAAAACGCGTTTTCGGCCGAAAACGTGTACGTTTGCACTTCCCCGCCACAGGGAAGCTGCTAGCCGGGAATTCTCTGCCTGGTTCTACCCGCTGCCCGGAACGCTACGCAGGGCAAAAGCGGTTCTCGTCCTCCGTGCTTGCTTTTTCTCAGAAAGAGCCGTGGTGTGCGTTTTCGCCGGAAAACGCGTTTTCGGCCGAAAACGTGTACGTTTGCACTTCCCCGCCACAGGGAAGCTGCTAGCCGGGAATTCTCTGCCTGGTTCTACCCGCTGCCCGGAACGCTACGCAGGGCAAAAGCGGTTCTCGTCCTCCGTGCTTGCTTTTTCTCAGAAAGAGCCGTGGTGTGCGTTTTCGCCGGAAAACGCGTTTTCGGCCGAAAACGTGTACGTTTGCACTTCCCCGCCACAGGGAAGCTGCTAGCCGGGAATTCTCTGCCTGGTTCTACCCGCTGCCCGGAACGCTACGCAGGGCAAAAGCGGTTCTCGTCCTCCGTGCTTGCTTTTTCTCAGAAAGAGCCGTGGTGTGCGTTTTCGCCGGAAAACGCGTTTTCGGCCGAAAACGTGTACGTTTGCACTTCCCCGCCACAGGGAAGCTGCTAGCCGGGAATTCTCTGCCTGGTTCTACCCGCTGCCCGGAACGCTACGCAGGGCAAAAGCGGTTCTCGTCCTCCGTGCTTGCTTTTTCTCAGAAAGAGCCGTGGTGTGCGTTTTCGCCGGAAAACGCGTTTTCGGCCGAAAACGTGTACGTTTGCACTTCCCCGCCACAGGGAAGCTGCTAGCCGGGAATTCTCTGCCTGGTTCTACCCGCTGCCCGGAACGCTACGCAGGGCAAAAGCGGTTCTCGTCCTCCGTGCTTGCTTTTTCTCAGAAAGAGCCGTGGTGTGCGTTTTCGCCGGAAAACGCGTTTTCGGCCGAAAACGTGTACGTTTGCACTTCCCCGCCACAGGGAAGCTGCTAGCCGGGAATTCTCTGCCTGGTTCTACCCGCTGCCCGGAACGCTACGCAGGGCAAAAGCGGTTCTCGTCCTCCGTGCTTGCTTTTTCTCAGAAAGAGCCGTGGTGTGCGTTTTCGCCGGAAAACGCGTTTTCGGCCGAAAACGTGTACGTTTGCACTTCCCCGCCACAGGGAAGCTGCTAGCCGGGAATTCTCTGCCTGGTTCTACCCGCTGCCCGGAACGCTACGCAGGGCAAAAGCGGTTCTCGTCCTCCGTGCTTGCTTTTTCTCAGAAAGAGCCGTGGTGTGCGTTTTCGCCGGAAAACGCGTTTTCGGCCGAAAACGTGTACGTTTGCACTTCCCCGCCACAGGGAAGCTGCTAGCCGGGAATTCTCTGCCTGGTTCTACCCGCTGCCCGGAACGCTACGCAGGGCAAAAGCGGTTCTCGTCCTCCGTGCTTGCTTTTTCTCAGAAAGAGCCGTGGTGTGCGTTTTCGCCGGAAAACGCGTTTTCGGCCGAAAACGTGTACGTTTGCACTTCCCCGCCACAGGGAAGCTGCTAGCCGGGAATTCTCTGCCTGGTTCTACCCGCTGCCCGGAACGCTACGCAGGGCAAAAGCGGTTCTCGTCCTCCGTGCTTGCTTTTTCTCAGAAAGAGCCGTGGTGTGCGTTTTCGCCGGAAAACGCGTTTTCGGCCGAAAACGTGTACGTTTGCACTTCCCCGCCACAGGGAAGCTGCTAGCCGGGAATTCTCTGCCTGGTTCTACCCGCTGCCCGGAACGCTACGCAGGGCAAAAGCGGTTCTCGTCCTCCGTGCTTGCTTTTTCTCAGAAAGAGCCGTGGTGTGCGTTTTCGCCGGAAAACGCGTTTTCGGCCGAAAACGTGTACGTTTGCACTTCCCCGCCACAGGGAAGCTGCTAGCCGGGAATTCTCTGCCTGGTTCTACCCGCTGCCCGGAACGCTACGCAGGGCAAAAGCGGTTCTCGTCCTCCGTGCTTGCTTTTTCTCAGAAAGAGCCGTGGTGTGCGTTTTCGCCGGAAAACGCGTTTTCGGCCGAAAACGTGTACGTTTGCACTTCCCCGCCACAGGGAAGCTGCTAGCCGGGAATTCTCTGCCTGGTTCTACCCGCTGCCCGGAACGCTACGCAGGGCAAAAGCGGTTCTCGTCCTCCGTGCTTGCTTTTTCTCAGAAAGAGCCGTGGTGTGCGTTTTCGCCGGAAAACGCGTTTTCGGCCGAAAACGTGTACGTTTGCACTTCCCCGCCACAGGGAAGCTGCTAGCCGGGAATTCTCTGCCTGGTTCTACCCGCTGCCCGGAACGCTACGCAGGGCAAAAGCGGTTCTCGTCCTCCGTGCTTGCTTTTTCTCAGAAAGAGCCGTGGTGTGCGTTTTCGCCGGAAAACGCGTTTTCGGCCGAAAACGTGTACGTTTGCACTTCCCCGCCACAGGGAAGCTGCTAGCCGGGAATTCTCTGCCTGGTTCTACCCGCTGCCCGGAACGCTACGCAGGGCAAAAGCGGTTCTCGTCCTCCGTGCTTGCTTTTTCTCAGAAAGAGCCGTGGTGTGCGTTTTCGCCGGAAAACGCGTTTTCGGCCGAAAACGTGTACGTTTGCACTTCCCCGCCACAGGGAAGCTGCTAGCCGGGAATTCTCTGCCTGGTTCTACCCGCTGCCCGGAACGCTACGCAGGGCAAAAGCGGTTCTCGTCCTCCGTGCTTGCTTTTTCTCAGAAAGAGCCGTGGTGTGCGTTTTCGCCGGAAAACGCGTTTTCGGCCGAAAACGTGTACGTTTGCACTTCCCCGCCACAGGGAAGCTGCTAGCCGGGAATTCTCTGCCTGGTTCTACCCGCTGCCCGGAACGCTACGCAGGGCAAAAGCGGTTCTCGTCCTCCGTGCTTGCTTTTTCTCAGAAAGAGCCGTGGTGTGCGTTTTCGCCGGAAAACGCGTTTTCGGCCGAAAACGTGTACGTTTGCACTTCCCCGCCACAGGGAAGCTGCTAGCCGGGAATTCTCTGCCTGGTTCTACCCGCTGCCCGGAACGCTACGCAGGGCAAAAGCGGTTCTCGTCCTCCGTGCTTGCTTTTTCTCAGAAAGAGCCGTGGTGTGCGTTTTCGCCGGAAAACGCGTTTTCGGCCGAAAACGTGTACGTTTGCACTTCCCCGCCACAGGGAAGCTGCTAGCCGGGAATTCTCTGCCTGGTTCTACCCGCTGCCCGGAACGCTACGCAGGGCAAAAGCGGTTCTCGTCCTCCGTGCTTGCTTTTTCTCAGAAAGAGCCGTGGTGTGCGTTTTCGCCGGAAAACGCGTTTTCGGCCGAAAACGTGTACGTTTGCACTTCCCCGCCACAGGGAAGCTGCTAGCCGGGAATTCTCTGCCTGGTTCTACCCGCTGCCCGGAACGCTACGCAGGGCAAAAGCGGTTCTCGTCCTCCGTGCTTGCTTTTTCTCAGAAAGAGCCGTGGTGTGCGTTTTCGCCGGAAAACGCGTTTTCGGCCGAAAACGTGTACGTTTGCACTTCCCCGCCACAGGGAAGCTGCTAGCCGGGAATTCTCTGCCTGGTTCTACCCGCTGCCCGGAACGCTACGCAGGGCAAAAGCGGTTCTCGTCCTCCGTGCTTGCTTTTTCTCAGAAAGAGCCGTGGTGTGCGTTTTCGCCGGAAAACGCGTTTTCGGCCGAAAACGTGTACGTTTGCACTTCCCCGCCACAGGGAAGCTGCTAGCCGGGAATTCTCTGCCTGGTTCTACCCGCTGCCCGGAACGCTCCGCAGGGCAAAAGCGGTTCTCGTCCTCCGTGCTTGCTTTTTCTCAGAAAGAGCCGTGGTGTGCGATTTCGCCGGAAAACGCGTTTTCGGCTGAAAACGTGTACGTTTGCACTTCCCCGCCACAGGGAAGCTGCTAGCCGGGAATTCTCTGCCTGGTTCTACCCGCTGCCCGGAACGCTACGCAGGGCAAAAGCGGTTCTCGTCCTCCGTGCTTGCTTTTTCTCAGAAAGAGCCGTGGTGTGCGTTTTCGCCGGAAAACGCGTTTTCGGCCGAAAACGTGTACGTTTGCACTTCCCCGCCACAGGGAAGCTGCTAGCCGGGAATTCTCTGCCTGGTTCTACCCGCTGCCCGGAACGCTACGCAGGGCAAAAGCGGTTCTCGTCCTCCGTGCTTGCTTTTTCTCAGAAAGAGCCGTGGTGTGCGTTTTCGCCGGAAAACGCGTTTTCGGCCGAAAACGTGTACGTTTGCACTTCCCCGCCACAGGGAAGCTGCTAGCCGGGAATTCTCTGCCTGGTTCTACCCGCTGCCCGGAACGCTACGCAGGGCAAAAGCGGTTCTCGTCCTCCGTGCTTGCTTTTTCTCAGAAAGAGCCGTGGTGTGCGATTTCGCCGGAAAACGCGTTTTCGGCCGAAAACGTGTACGTTTGCACTTCCCCGCCACAGGGAAGCTGCTAGCCGGGAATTCTCTGCCTGGTTCTACCCGCTGCCCGGAACGCTACGCAGGGCAAAAGCGGTTCTCGTCCTCCGTGCTTGCTTTTTCTCAGAAAGAGCCGTGGTGTGCGTTTTCGCCGGAAAACGCGTTTTCGGCCGAAACGTGTACGTTTGCACTTCCCCGCCACAGGGAAGCTGCTAGCCGGGAATTCTCTGCCTGGTTCTACCCGCTGCCCGGAACGCTACGCAGGGCAAAAGCGGTTCTCGTCCTCCGTGCTTGCTTTTTCTCAGAAAGAGCCGTGGTGTGCGTTTTCGCCGGAAAACGCGTTTTCGGCCGAAAACGTGTACGTTTGCACTTCCCCGCCACAGGGAAGCTGCTAGCCGGGAATTCTCTGCCTGGTTCTACCCGCTGCCCGGAACGCTACGCAGGGCAAAAGCGGTTCTCGTCCTCCGTGCTTGCTTTTTCTCAGAAAGATCCGTGGTGTGCGTTTTCGCCGGAAAACGCGTTTTCGGCCGAAAACGTGTACGTTTGCACTTCCCCGCCACAGGGAAGCTGCTAGCCGGGAATTCTCTGCCTGGTTCTACCCGCTGCCCGGAACGCTACGCAGGGCAAAAGCGGTTCTCGTCCTCCGTGCTTGCTTTTTCTCAGAAAGAGCCGTGGTGTGCGATTTCGCCGGAAAACGCGTTTTCGGCCGAAAACGTGTACGTTTGCACTTCCCCGCCACAGGGAAGCTGCTAGCCGGGAATTCTCTGCCTGGTTCTACCCGCTGCCCGGAACGCTACGCAGGGCAAAAGCGGTTCTCGTCCTCCGTGCTTGCTTTTTCTCAGAAAGAGCCGTGGTGTGCGTTTTCGCCGGAAAACGCGTTTTCGGCCGAAAACGTGTACGTTTGCACTTCCCCGCCACAGGGAAGCTGCTAGCCGGGAATTCTCTGCCTGGTTCTACCCGCTGCCCGGAACGCTACGCAGGGCAGAAGCGGTTCTCGTCCTCCGTGCTTGCTTTTTCTCAGAAAGAGCCGTGGTGTGCGTTTTCGCCGGAAAACGCGTTTTCGGCCGAAAACGTGTACGTTTGCACTTCCCCGCCACAGGGAAGCTGCTAGCCGGGAATTCTCTGCCTGGTTCTACCCGCTGCCCGGAACGCTACGCAGGGCAAAAGCGGTTCTCGTCCTCCGTGCTTGCTTTTTCTCAGAAAGAGCCGTGGTGTGCATTTTCGCCGGAAAACGCGTTTTCTGCCGAAAACGTGTACGTTTGCACTTCCCCACCACAGGGAAGCTGCTAGCCGGGAATTCTCTGCCTGGTTCTACCCGCTGCCCGGAACGCTACGCAGGGCAAAAGCGGTTCTCGTCCTCCGTGCTTGCTTTTTCTCAGAAAGAGCCGTGGTGTGCGATTTCGCCGGAAAACGCGTTTTCGGCCGAAAACGTGTACGTTTGCACTTCCCCGCCACAGGGAAGCTGCTAGCCGGGAATTCTCTGCCTGGTTCTACCCGCTGCCCGGAACGCTACGCAGGGCAAAAGCGGTTCTCGTCCTCCGTGCTTGCTTTTTCTCAGAAAGAGCCGTGGTGTGCGTTTTCGCCGGAAAACGCGTTTTCGGCCGAAAACGTGTACGTTTGCACTTCCCCGCCACAGGGAAGCTGCTAGCCGGGAATTCTCTGCCTGGTTCTACCCGCTGCCCGGAACGCTACGCAGGGCAAAAGCGGTTCTCGTCCTCCGTGCTTGCTTTTTCTCAGAAAGAGCCGTGGTGTGCGTTTTCGCCGGAAAACGCGTTTTCGGCCGAAAACGTGTACGTTTGCACTTCCCCGCCACAGGGAAGCTGCTAGCCGGGAATTCTCTGCCTGGTTCTACCCGCTGCCCGGAACGCTACGCAGGGCAAAAGCGGTTCTCGTCCTCCGTGCTTGCTTTTTCTCAGAAAGAGCCGTGTTGTGCGTTTTCGCCGGAAAACGCGTTTTCGGCCGAAAACGTGTACGTTTGCACTTCCCCGCCACAGGGAAGCTGCTAGCCGGGAATTCTCTGCCTGGTTCTACCCGCTGCCCGGAACGCTACGCAGGGCAAAAGCGGTTCTCGTCCTCCGTGCTTGCTTTTTCTCAGAAAGAGCCGTGGTGTGCGTTTTCGCCGGAAAACGCGTTTTCGGCCGAAAACGTGTACGTTTGCACTTCCCAGCCACAGGGAAGCTGCTAGCCGGGAATTCTCTGCCTGGTTCTACCCGCTGCCCGGAACGCTACGCAGGGCAAAAGCGGTTCTCGTCCTCCGTGCTTGCTTTTTCTCAGAAAGAGCCGTGGTGTGCGTTTTCGCCGGAAAACGCGTTTTCGGCCGAAAACGTGTACGTTTGCACTTCCCCGCCACAGGGAAGCTGCTAGCCGGGAATTCTCTGCCTGGTTCTACCCGCTGCCCGGAACGCTACGCAGGGCAAAAGCGGTTCTCGTCCTCCGTGCTTGCTTTTTCTCAGAAAGAGCCGTGGTGTGCGTTTTCGCCGGAAAACGCGTTTTCGGCCGAAAACGTGTACGTTTGCACCTCCCCGCCACAGGGAAGCTGCTAGCCGGGAATTCTCTGCCTGGTTCTACCCGCTGCCCGGAACGCTACGCAGGGCAAAAGCGGTTCTCGTCCTCCGTGCTTGCTTTTTCTCAGAAAGAGCCGTGGTGTGCGTTTTCGCCGGAAAACGCGTTTTCGGCCGAAAACGTGTACGTTTGCACTTCCCCGCCACAGGGAAGCTGCTAGCCGGGAATTCTCTGCCTGGTTGTACCCGCTGCCCGGAACGCTAAGCAGGGCAAAAGCGGTTCTCGTCCTCCGTGCTTGCTTTTTCTCAGAAAGAGCCGTGGTGTGCGTTTTCGCCGGAAAACGCGTTTTCGGCCGAAAACGTGTACGTTTGCACTTCCCCGCCACAGGGAAGCTGCTAGCCGGGAATTCTCTGCCTGGTTCTACCCGCTGCCCGGAACGCTACGCAGGGCAAAAGCGGTTCTCGTCCTCCGTGCTTGCTTTTTCTCAGAAAGAGCCGTGGTGTGCGATTTCGCCGGAAAACGCGTTTTCGGCTGAAAACGTGTACGTTTGCACTTCCCCGCCACAGGGAAGCTGCTAGCCGGGAATTCTCTGCCTGGTTCTACCCGCTGCCCGGAACGCTACGCAGGGCAAAAGCGGTTCTCTTCCTCCGTGCTTGCTTTTTCTCAGAAAGAGCCGTGGTGTGCGTTTTCGCCGGAAAACGCGTTTTCGGCCGTAAACGTGTACGTTTGCACTTCCCCGCCACAGGGAAGCTGCTAGCCGGGAATTCTCTGCCTGGTTCTACCCGCTGCCCGGAACGCTACGCAGGGCAAAAGCGGTTCTCGTCCTCCGTGCTTGCTTTTTCTCAGAAAGAGCCGTGGTGTGCGTTTTCGCCGGAAAACGCGTTTTCGGCTGAAAACGTGTACGTTTGCACTTCCCCGCCACAGGGAAGCTGCTAGCCGGGAATTCTCTGCCTGGTTCTACCCGCTGCCCGGAACGCTACGCAGGGCAAAAGCGGTTCTCGTCCTCCGTGCTTGCTTTTTCTCAGAAAGAGCCGTGGTGTGCGTTTTCGCCGGAAAACGCGTTTTCGGCCGAAAACGTGTACGTTTGCACTTCCCCGCCACAGGGAAGCTGCTAGCCGGGAATTCTCTGCCTGGTTCTACCCGCTGCCCGGAACGCTACGCAGGGCAAAAGCGGTTCTCGTCCTCCGTGCTTGCTTTTTCTCAGAAAGAGCCGTGGTGTGCGTTTTCGCCGGAAAACGCGTTTTCGGCCGAAAACGTGTACGTTTGCACCTCCCCGCCACAGGGAAGCTGCTAGCCGGGAATTCTCTGCCTGGTTGTACCCGCTGCCCGGAACGCTAAGCAGGGCAAAAGCGGTTCTCGTCCTCCGTGCTTGCTTTTTCTCAGAAAGAGCCGTGGTGTGCGTTTTCGCCGGAAAACGCGTTTTCGGCCGAAAACGTGTACGTTTGCACTTCCCCGCCACAGGGAAGCTGCTAGCCGGGAATTCTCTGCCTGGTTCTACCCGCTGCCCGGAACGCTACGCAGGGCAAAAGCGGTTCTCGTCCTCCGTGCTTGCTTTTTCTCAGAAAGAGCCGTGGTGTGCGATTTCGCCGGAAAACGCGTTTTCGGCTGAAAACGTGTACGTTTGCACTTCCCCGCCACAGGGAAGCTGCTAGCCGGGAATTCTCTGCCTGGTTCTACCCGCTGCCCGGAACGCTACGCAGGGCAAAAGCGGTTCTCTTCCTCCGTGCTTGCTTTTTCTCAGAAAGAGCCGTGGTGTGCGTTTTCGCCGGAAAACGCGTTTTCGGCCGAAAACGTGTACGTTTGCACTTCCCCGCCACAGGGAAGCTGCTAGCCGGGAATTCTCTGCCTGGTTCTACCCGCTGCCCGGAACGCTACGCAGGGCAAAAGCGGTTCTCGTCCTCCGTGCTTGCTTTTTCTCAGAAAGAGCCGTGGTGTGCGTTTTCGCCGGAAAACGCGTTTTCGGCCGAAAACGTGTACGTTTGCACTTCCCCGCCACAGGGAAGCTGCTAGCCGGGAATTCTCTGCCTGGTTCTACCCGCTGCCCGGAACGCTACGCAGGGCAAAAGCGGTTCTCGTCCTCCGTGCTTGCTTTTTCTCAGAAAGAGCCGTGGTGTGCGATTTCGCCGGAAAACGCGTTTTCGGCCGAAAACGTGTACGTTTGCACTTCCCCGCCACAGGGAAGCTGCTAGCCGGGAATTCTCTGCCTGGTTCTACCCGCTGCCCGGAACGCTACGCAGGGCAAAAGCGGTTCTCGTCCTCCGTGCTTGCTTTTTCTCAGAAAGAGCCGTGGTGTGCGTTTTCGCCGGAAAACGCGTTTTCGGCCGAAAACGTGTACGTTTGCACTTCCCCGCCACAGGGAAGCTGCTAGCCGGGAATTCTCTGCCTGGTTCTACCCGCTGCCCGGAACGCTACGCAGGGCAAAAGCGGTTCTCGTCCTCCGTGCTTGCTTTTTCTCAGAAAGAGCCGTGGTGTGCGAAGTCGCCGGAAAACGCGTTTTCGGCCGAAAACGTGTACGTTTGCACTTCCCCGCCACAGGGAAGCTGCTAGCCGGGAATTCTCTGCCTGGTTCTACCCGCTGCCCGGAACGCTACGCAGGGCAAAAGCGGTTCTCGTCCTCCGTGCTTGCTTTTTCTCAGAAAGAGCCGTGGTGTGCATTTTCGCCGGAAAACGCGTTTTCGGCCGAAAACGTGTACGTTTGCACTTCCCCGCCACAGGGAAGCTGCTAGCCGGGAATTCTCTGCCTGGTTCTACCCGCTGCCCGGAACGCTACGCAGGGCAAAAGCGGTTCTCGTCCTCCGTGCTTGCTTTTTCTCAGAAAGAGCCGTGGTGTGCGTTTTCGCCGGAAAACGCGTTTTCGGCCGAAAACGTGTACGTTTGCACTTCCCCGCCACAGGGAAGCTGCTAGCCGGGAATTCTCTGCCTGGTTCTACCCGCTGCCCGGAACGCTACGCAGGGCAAAAGCGGTTCTCGTCCTCCGTGCTTGCTTTTTCTCAGAAAGAGCCGTGGTGTGCGTTTTCGCCGGAAAACGCGTTTTCGGCCGAAAACGTGTACGTTTGCACCTCCCCGCCACAGGGAAGCTGCTAGCCGGGAATTCTCTGCCTGGTTCTACCCGCTGCCCGGAACGCTACGCAGGGCAAAAGCGGTTCTCGTCCTCCGTGCTTGCTTTTTCTCAGAAAGAGCCGTGGTGTGCGTTTTCGCCGGAAAACGCGTTTTCGGCCGAAAACGTGTACGTTTGCACTTCCCCGCCACAGGGAAGCTGCTAGCCGGGAATTCTCTGCCTGGTTCTACCCGCTGCCCGGAACGCTACGGAGGGCAAAAGCGGTTCTCGTCCTCCGTGCTTGCTTTTTCTCAGAAAGAGCCGTGGTGTGCGATTTCGCCGGAAAACGCGTTTTCGGCCGAAAACGTGTACGTTTGCACTTCCCCGCCACAGGGAAGCTGCTAGCCGGGAATTCTCTGCCTGGTTCTACCCGCTGCCCGGAACGCTACGCAGGGCAAAAGCGGTTCTCGTCCTCCGTGCTTGCTTTTTCTCAGAAAGAGCCGTGGTGTGCGTTTTCGCCGGAAAATGCGTTTTCGGCCGAAAACGTATACGTTTGCACTTCCCCGCCACAGGGAAGCTGCTAGCCGGGAATTCTCTGCCTGGTTCTACCCGCTGCCCGGAACGCTACGCAGGGCAAAAGCGGTTCTCGTCCTCCGTGCTTGCTTTTTCTCAGAAAGAGCCGTGGTGTGCGATTTCGCCGGAAAACGCGTTTTCGGCCGAAAACGTGTACGTTTGCACTTCCCCGCCACAGGGAAGCTGCTAGCCGGGAATTCTCTGCCTGGTTCTACCCGCTGCCCGGAACGCTACGCAGGGCAAAAGCGGTTCTCGTCCTCCGTGCTTGCTTTTTCTCAGAAAGAGCCTTGGTGTGCGTTTTCGACGGAAAACGCGTTTTCGGCCGAAAACGTGTACGTTTGCACTTCCCCGCCACAGGGAAGCTGCTAGCCGGGAATTCTCTGCCTGGTTCTACCCGCTGCCCGGAACGCTACGCAGGGCAAAAGCGGTTCTCGTCCTCCGTGCTTGCTTCTTCTCAGAAAGAGCCGTGGTGTGCGTTTTCGCCGGAAAACGCGTTTTCGGCCGAAAACGTGTACGTTTGCACTTCCCCGCCACAGGGAAGCTGCTAGCCGGGAATTCTCTGCCTGGTTCTACCCGCTGCCCGGAACGCTACGCAGGGCAAAAGCGGTTCTCGTCCTCCGTGCTTGCTTTTTCTCAGAAAGAGCCGTGGTGTGCGATTTCGCCGGAAAACGCGTTTTCGGCCGAAAACGTGTACGTTTGCACTTCCCCGCCACAGGGAAGCTGCTAGCCGGGAATTCTCTGCCTGGTTCTACCCGCTGCCCGGAACGCTACGCAGGGCAAAAGCGGTTCTCGTCCTCCGTGCTTGCTTTTTCTCAGAAAGAGCCGTGGTGTGCGATTTCGCCGGAAAACGCGTTTTCGGCCGAAAACGTGTACGTTTGCACTTCCCCGCCACAGGGAAGCTGCTAGCCGGGAATTCTCTGCCTGGTTCTACCCGCTGCCCGGAACGCTACGCAGGGCAAAAGCGGTTCTCGTCCTCCGTGCTTGCTTTTTCTCAGAAAGAGCCGTGGTGTGCGTTTTCGCCGGAAAACGCGTTTTCGGCCGAAAACGTGTACGTTTGCACTTCCCCGCCACAGGGAAGCTGCTAGCCGGGAATTCTCTGCCTGGTTCTACCCGCTGCCCGGAACGCTACGCAGGGCAAAAGCGGTTCTCGTCCTCCGTGCTTGCTTTTTCTCAGAAAGAGCCGTGGTGTGCGATTTCGCCGGAAAACGCGTTTTCGGCCGAAAACGTGTACGTTTGCACTTCCCCGCCACAGGGAAGCTGCTAGCCGGGAATTCTCTGCCTGGTTCTACCCGCTGCCCGGAACGCTACGCAGGGCAAAAGCGGTTCTCGTCCTCCGTGCTTGCTTTTTCTCAGAAAGAGCCGTGGTGTGCGTTTTCGCCGGAAAACGCGTTTTCGGCCGAAAACGTGTACGTTTGCACTTCCCCGCCACAGGGAAGCTGCTAGCCGGGAATTCTCTGCCTGGTTCTACCCGCTGCCCGGAACGCTACGCAGGGCAAAAGCGGTTCTCGTCCTCCGTGCTTGCTTTTTCTCAGAAAGAGCCGTGGTGTGCGTTTTCGCCGGAAAACGCGTTTTCGGCCGAAAACGTGTACGTTTGCACTTCCCCGCCACAGGGAAGCTGCTAGCCGGGAATTCTCTGCCTGGTTCTACCCGCTGCCCGGAACGCTACGCAGGGCAAAAGCGGTTCTCGTCCTCCGTGCTTGCTTTTTCTCAGAAAGAGCCGTGGTGTGCGTTTTCGCCGGAAAACGCGTTTTCGGCCGAAAACGTGTACGTTTGCACTTCCCCGCCACAGGGAAGCTGCTAGCCGGGAATTCTCTGCCTGGTTCTACCCGCTGCCCGGAACGCTACGCAGGGCAAAAGCGGTTCTCGTCCTCCGTGCTTGCTTTTTCTCAGAAAGAGCCGTGGTGCGTTTTCGCCGGAAAACGCGTTTTCGGCCGAAAACGTGTACGTTTGCACTTCCCCGCCACAGGGAAGCTGCTAGCCGGGAATTCTCTGCCTGGTTCTACCCGCTGCCCGGAACGCTACGCAGGGCAAAAGCGGTTCTCGTCCTCCGTGCTTGCTTTTTCTCAGAAAGAGCCGTGGTGTGCGTTTTCGCCGGAAAACGCGTTTTCGGCCGAAAACGTGTACGTTTGCACTTCCCCGCCACAGGGAAGCTGCTAGCCGGGAATTCTCTGCCTGGTTCTACCCGCTGCCCGGAACGCTACGCAGGGCAAAAGCGGTTCTCGTCCTCCGTGCTTGCTTTTTCTCAGAAAGAGCCGTGGTGTGCGTTTTCGCCGGAAAACGCGTTTTCGGCCGAAAACGTGTACGTTTGCACTTCCCCGCCACAGGGAAGCTGCTAGCCGGGAATTCTCTGCCTGGTTCTACCCGCTGCCCGGAACGCTACGCAGGGCAAAAGCGGTTCTCGTCCTCCGTGCTTGCTTTTTCTCAGAAAGAGCCGTGGTGTGCGTTTTCGCCGGAAAACGCGTTTTCGGCCGAAAACGTGTACGTTTGCACTTCCCCGCCACAGGGAAGCTGCTAGCCGGGAATTCTCTGCCTGGTTCTACCCGCTGCCCGGAACGCTACGCAGGGCAAAAGCGGTTCTCGTCCTCCGTGCTTGCTTTTTCTCAGAAAGAGCCGTGGTGTGCGTTTTCGCCGGAAAACGCGTTTTCGGCCGAAAACGTGTACGTTTGCACTTCCCCGCCACAGGGAAGCTGCTAGCCGGGAATTCTCTGCCTGGTTCTACCCGCTGCCCGGAACGCTACGCAGGGCAAAAGCGGTTCTCGTCCTCCGTGCTTGCTTTTTCTCAGAAAGAGCCGTGGTGTGCGTTTTCGCCGGAAAACGCGTTTTCGGCCGAAAACGTGTACGTTTGCACTTCCCCGCCACAGGGAAGCTGCTAGCCGGGAATTCTCTGCCTGGTTCTACCCGCTGCCCGGAACGCTACGCAGGGCAAAAGCGGTTCTCGTCCTCCGTGCTTGCTTTTTCTCAGAAAGAGCCGTGGTGTGCGATTTCGCCGGAAAACGCGTTTTCGGCCGAAAACGTGTACGTTTGCACTTCCCCGCCACAGGGAAGCTGCTAGCCGGGAATTCTCTGCCTGGTTCTACCCGCTGCCCGGAACGCTACGCAGGGCAAAAGCGGTTCTCGTCCTCCGTGCTTGCTTTTTCTCAGAAAGAGCCGTGGTGTGCGTTTTCGCCGGAAAACGCGTTTTCGGCCGAAAACGTGTACGTTTGCACTTCCCCGCCACAGGGAAGCTGCTAGCCGGGAATTCTCTGCCTGGTTCTACCCGCTGCCCGGAACGCTACGCAGGGCAAAAGCGGTTCTCGTCCTCCGTGCTTGCTTTTTCTCAGAAAGAGCCGTGGTGTGCGTTTTCGCCGGAAAACGCGTTTTCGGCCGAAAACGTGTACGTTTGCACTTCCCCGCCACAGGGAAGCTGCTAGCCGGGAATTCTCTGCCTGGTTCTACCCGCTGCCCGGAACGCTACGCAGGGCAAAAGCGGTTCTCGTCCTCCGTGCTTGCTTTTTCTCAGAAAGAGCCGTGGTGTGCGTTTTCGCCGGAAAACGCGTTTTCGGCCGAAAACGTGTACGTTTGCACTTCCCCGCCACAGGGAAGCTGCTAGCCGGGAATTCTCTGCCTGGTTCTACCCGCTGCCCGGAACGCTACGCAGGGCAAAAGCGGTTCTCGTCCTCCGTGCTTGCTTTTTCTCAGAAAGAGCCGTGGTGCGTTTTCGCCGGAAAACGCGTTTTCGGCCGAAAACGTGTACGTTTGCACTTCCCCGCCACAGGGAAGCTGCTAGCCGGGAATTCTCTGCCTGGTTCTACCCGCTGCCCGGAACGCTACGCAGGGCAAAAGCGGTTCTCGTCCTCCGTGCTTGCTTTTTCTCAGAAAGAGCCGTGGTGTGCGTTTTCGCCGGAAAACGCGTTTTCGGCCGAAAACGTGTACGTTTGCACTTCCCCGCCACAGGGAAGCTGCTAGCCGGGAATTCTCTGCCTGGTTCTACCCGCTGCCCGGAACGCTACGCAGGGCAAAAGCGGTTCTCGTCCTCCGTGCTTGCTTTTTCTCAGAAAGAGCCGTGGTGTGCGTTTTCGCCGGAAAACGCGTTTTCGGCCGAAAACGTGTACGTTTGCACTTCCCCGCCACAGGGAAGCTGCTAGCCGGGAATTCTCTGCCTGGTTCTACCCGCTGCCCGGAACGCTACGCAGGGCAAAAGCGGTTCTCGTCCTCCGTGCTTGCTTTTTCTCAGAAAGAGCCGTGGTGTGCGTTTTCGCCGGAAAACGCGTTTTCGGCCGAAAACGTGTACGTTTGCACTTCCCCGCCACAGGGAAGCTGCTAGCCGGGAATTCTCTGCCTGGTTCTACCCGCTGCCCGGAACGCTACGCAGGGCAAAAGCGGTTCTCGTCCTCCGTGCTTGCTTTTTCTCAGAAAGAGCCGTGGTGTGCGTTTTCGCCGGAAAACGCGTTTTCGGCCGAAAACGTGTACGTTTGCACTTCCCCGCCACAGGGAAGCTGCTAGCCGGGAATTCTCTGCCTGGTTCTACCCGCTGCCCGGAACGCTACGCAGGGCAAAAGCGGTTCTCGTCCTCCGTGCTTGCTTTTTCTCAGAAAGAGCCGTGGTGTGCGTTTTCGCCGGAAAACGCGTTTTCGGCCGAAAACGTGTACGTTTGCACTTCCCCGCCACAGGGAAGCTGCTAGCCGGGAATTCTCTGCCTGGTTCTACCCGCTGCCCGGAACGCTACGCAGGGCAAAAGCGGTTCTCGTCCTCCGTGCTTGCTTTTTCTCAGAAAGAGCCGTGGTGTGCGATTTCGCCGGAAAACGCGTTTTCGGCCGAAAACGTGTACGTTTGCACTTCCCCGCCACAGGGAAGCTGCTAGCCGGGAATTCTCTGCCTGGTTCTACCCGCTGCCCGGAACGCTACGCAGGGCAAAAGCGGTTCTCGTCCTCCGTGCTTGCTTTTTCTCAGAAAGAGCCGTGGTGTGCGTTTTCGCCGGAAAACGCGTTTTCGGCCGAAAACGTGTACGTTTGCACTTCCCCGCCACAGGGAAGCTGCTAGCCGGGAATTCTCTGCCTGGTTCTACCCGCTGCCCGGAACGCTACGCAGGGCAAAAGCGGTTCTCGTCCTCCGTGCTTGCTTTTTCTCAGAAAGAGCCGTGGTGTGCGTTTTCGCCGGAAAACGCGTTTTCGGCCGAAAACGTGTACGTTTGCACTTCCCCGCCACAGGGAAGCTGCTAGCCGGGAATTCTCTGCCTGGTTCTACCCGCTGCCCGGAACGCTACGCAGGGCAAAAGCGGTTCTCGTCCTCCGTGCTTGCTTTTTCTCAGAAAGAGCCGTGGTGTGCGTTTTGGCCGGAAAACGCGTTTTCGGCCGAAAACGTGTACGTTTGCACTTCCCCGCCACAGGGAAGCTGCTAGCCGGGAATTCTCTGCCTGGTTCTACCCGCTGCCCGGAACGCTACGCAGGGCAAAAGCGGTTCTCGTCCTCCGTGCTTGCTTTTTCTCAGAAAGAGCCGTGGTGTGCGTTTTCGCCGGAAAACGCGTTTTCGGCCGAAAACGTGTACGTTTGCACTTCCCCGCCACAGGGAAGCTGCTAGCCGGGAATTCTCTGCCTGGTTCTACCCGCTGCCCGGAACGCTACGCAGGGCAAAAGCGGTTCTCGTCCTCCGTGCTTGCTTTTTCTCAGAAAGAGCCGTGGTGTGCGTTTTCGCCGGAAAACGCGTTTTCGGCCGAAAACGTGTACGTTTGCACTTCCCCGCCACAGGGAAGCTGCTAGCCGGGAATTCTCTGCCTGGTTCTACCCGCTGCCCGGAACGCTACGCAGGGCAAAAGCGGTTCTCGTCCTCCGTGCTTGTTTTTTCTCAGAAAGAGCCGTGGTGTGCGTTTTCGCCGGAAAACGCGTTTTCGGCCGAAAACGTGTACGTTTGCACTTCCCCGCCACAGGGAAGCTGCTAGCCGGGAATTCTCTGCCTGGTTCTACCAGCTGCCCGGAACGCTACGCAGGGCAAAAGCGGTTCTCGTCCTCCGTGCTTGCTTTTTCTCAGAAAGAGCCGTGGTGTGCGTTTTCGCCGGAAAACGCGTTTTCGGCCGAAAACGTGTACGTTTGCACTTCCCCGCCACAGGGAAGCTGCTAGCCGGGAATTCTCTGCCTGGTTCTACCCGCTGCCGGGAACGCTCCGCAGGGCAAAAGCGGTTCTCGCCCTCCGTGCTTGCTTTTTCTCAGAAAGAGCCGTGGTGTGCGTTTTCGCCGGAAAACGCGTTTTCGGCCGAAAACGTGTACGTTTGCACTTCCCCGCCACAGGGAAGCTGCTAGCCGGGAATTCTCTGCCTGGTTCTACCCGCTGCCCGGAACGCTACGCAGGGCAAAAGCGGTTCTCGTCCTCCGTGCTTGCTTTTTCTCAGAAAGAGCCGTGGTGTGCGTTTTCGCCGGAAAACGCGTTTTCGGCCGAAAACGTGTACGTTTGCACTTCCCCGCCACAGGGAAGCTGCTAGCCGGGAATTCTCTGCCTGGTTCTACCCGCTGCCGGGAACGCTCCGCAGGGCAAAAGCGGTTCTCGCCCTCCGTGCTTGCTTTTTCTCAGAAAGAGCCGTGGTGTGCGTTTTCGCCGGAAAACGCGTTTTCGGCCGAAAACGTGTACGTTTGCACTTCCCCGCCACAGGGAAGCTGCTAGCCGGGAATTCTCTGCCTGGTTCTACCCGCTGCCCGGAACGCTACGCAGGGCAAAAGCGGTTCTCGTCCTCCGTGCTTGCTTTTTCTCAGAAAGAGCCGTGGTGTGCGTTTTGGCCGGAAAACGCGTTTTCGGCCGAAAACGTGTACGTTTGCACTTCCCCGCCACAGGGAAGCTGCTAGCCGGGAATTCTCTGCCTGGTTCTACCCGCTGCCCGGAACGCTACGCAGGGCAAAAGCGGTTCTCGTCCTCCGTGCTTGCTTTTTCTCAGAAAGAGCCGTGGTGTGCGTTTTCGCCGGAAAACGCGTTTTCGGCCGAAAACGTGTACGTTTGCACTTCCCCGCCACAGGGAAGCTGCTAGCCGGGAATTCTCTGCCTGGTTCTACCCGCTGCCCGGAACGCTACGCAGGGCAAAAGCGGTTCTCGTCCTCCGTGCTTGCTTTTTCTCAGAAAGAGCCGTGGTGTGCGTTTTGGCCGGAAAACGCGTTTTCGGCCAAAAACGTGTACGTTTGCACTTCCCCGCCACAGGGAAGCTGCTAGCCGGGAATTCTCTGCCTGGTTCTACCCGCTGCCCGGAACGCTACGCAGGGCAAAAGCGGTTCTCGTCCTCCGTGCTTGCTTTTTCTCAGAAAGAGCCGTGGTGTGCGATTTCGCCGGAAAACGCGTTTTCGGCCGAAAACGTGTACGTTTGCACTTCCCCGCCACAGGGAAGCTGCTAGCCGGGAATTCTCTGCCTGGTTCTACCCGCTGCCCGGAACGCTACGCAGGGCAAAAGCGGTTCTCGTCCTCCGTGCTTGCTTTTTCTCAGAAAGAGCCGTGGTGTGCGTTTTCGCCGGAAAACGCGTTTTCGGCCGAAAACGTGTACGTTTGCACTTCCCCGCCACAGGGAAGCTGCTAGCCGGGAATTCTCTGCCTGGTTCTACCCGCTGCCCGGAACGCTACGCAGGGCAAAAGCGGTTCTCGTCCTCCGTGCTTGCTTTTTCTCAGAAAGAGCCGTGGTGTGCGTTTTGGCCGGAAAACGCGTTTTCGGCCGAAAACGTGTACGTTTGCACTTCCCCGCCACAGGGAAGCTGCTAGCCGGGAATTCTCTGCCTGGTTCTACCCGCTGCCCGGAACGCTACGCAGGGCAAAAGCGGTTCTCGTCCTCCGTGCTTGCTTTTTCTCAGAAAGAGCCGTGGTGTGCGTTTTCGCCGGAAAACGCGTTTTCGGCCGAAAACGTGTACGTTTGCACTTCCCCGCCACAGGGAAGCTGCTAGCCGGGAATTCTCTGCCTGGTTCTACCCGCTGCCCGGAACGCTACGCAGGGCAAAAGCGGTTCTCGTCCTCCGTGCTTGCTTTTTCTCAGAAAGAGCCGTGGTGTGCGATTTCGCCGGAAAACGCGTTTTCGGCCGAAAACGTGTACGTTTGCACTTCCCCGCCACAGGGAAGCTGCTAGCCGGGAATTCTCTGCCTGGTTCTACCCGCTGCCCGGAACGCTACGCAGGGCAAAAGCGGTTCTCGTCCTCCGTGCTTGCTTTTTCTCAGAAAGAGCCGTGGTGTGCGTTTTCGCCGGAAAACGCGTTTTCGGCCGGAAACGTGTACGTTTGCACTTCCCCGCCACAGGGAAGCTGCTAACCGGGAATTCTCTGCCTGGTTCTACCCGCTGCCCGGAACGCTACGCAGGGCAAAAGCGGTTCTCGTCCTCCGTGCTTGCTTTTTCTCAGAAAGAGCCGTGGTGTGCGTGTTCGCCGGAAAATGCGTTTTCGGCCGAAAACGTGTACGTTTGCACTTCCCCGCCACAGGGAAGCTGCTAGCCGGGAATTCTCTGCCTGGTTCTACCCGCTGCCCGGAACGCTACGCAGGGCAAAAGCGGTTCTCGTCCTCCGTGCTTGCTTTTTCTCAGAAAGAGCCGTGGTGTGCGTTTTCGCCGGAAAACGCGTTTTCGGCCGAAAACGTGTACGTTTGCACTTCCCCGCCACAGGGAAGCTGCTAGCCGGGAATTCTCTGCCTGGTTCTACCCGCTGCCCGGAACGCTCCGCAGGGCAAAAGCGGTTCTCGTCCTCCGTGCTTGCTTTTTCTCAGAAAGAGCCGTGGTGTGCGTTTTCGCCGGAAAACGCGTTTTCGGCCGAAAACGTGTACGTTTGCACTTCCCCGCCACAGGGAAGCTGCTAGCCGGGAATTCTCTGTCTGGTTCTACCCGCTGCCCGGAACGCTACGCAGGGCAAAAGCGGTTCTCGTCCTCCGTGCTTGCTCTTTCTCAGAAAGAGCCGTGGTGTGCGTTTTCGCCGGAAAACGCGTTTTCGGCCGAAAACGTGTACGTTTGCACTTCCCCGCCACAGGGAAGCTGCTAGCCGGGAATTCTCTGCCTGGTTCTACCCGCTGCCCGGAACGCTACGCAGGGCAAAAGCGGTTCTCGTCCTCCGTGCTTGCTTTTTCTCAGAAAGAGCCGTGGTGTGCGATTTGGCCGGAAAACGCGTTTTCGGCCGAAAACGTGTACGTTTGCACTTCCCCGCCACAGGGAAGCTGCTAGCCGGGAATTCTCTGCCTGGTTCTACCCGCTGCCCGGAACGCTACGCAGGGCAAAAGCGGTTCTCGACTTCCGTGCTTGCTTTTACTCAGAAAGAGCCGTGGTGTGCGTTTTCGCCGGAAAACGCGTTTTCGGCCGAAAACGTGTACGTTTGCACTTCCCCGCCACAGGGAAGCTGCTAGCCGGGAATTCTCTGCCTGGTTCTACCCGCTGCCCGGAACGCTCCGCAGGGCAAAAGCGGTTCTCGTCCTCCGTGCTTGCTTTTTCTCAGAAAGAGCCGTGGTGTGCGTTTTCGCCGGAAAACGCGTTTTCGGCCGAAAACGTGTACGTTTGCACTTCCCCGCCACAGGGAAGCTGCTAGCCGGGAATTCTCTGCCTGGTTCTACCCGCTGCCCGGAACGCTACGCAGGGCGAAAGCGGTTCTCGTCCTCCGTGCTTGCTTTTTCTCAGAAAGAGCCGTGGTGTGCGTTTTCGCCGGAAAACGCGTTTTCGGCCGAAAACGTGTACGTTTGCACTTCCCCGCCACAGGGAAGCTGCTAGCCGGGAATTCTCTGCCTGGTTCTACCCGCTGCCCGGAACGCTACGCAGGGCAAAAGCGGTTCTCGTCCTCCGTGCTTGCTTTTTCTCAGAAAGAGCCGTGGTGTGCGTTTTCGCCGGAAAACGCGTTTTCGGCCGAAAACGTGTACGTTTGCACTTCCCCGCCACAGGGAAGCTGCTAGCCGGGAATTCTCTGCCTGGTTCTACCCGCTGCCCGGAACGCTCCGCAGGGCAAAAGCGGTTCTCGTCCTCCGTGCTTGCTTTTTCTCAGAAAGAGCCGTGGTGTGCGTTTTCGCCGGAAAACGCGTTTTCGGCCGAAAACGTGTACGTTTGCACTTCCCCGCCACAGGGAAGCTGCTAGCCGGGAATTCTCTGCCTGGTTCTACCCGCTGCCCGGAACGCTCCGCAGGGCAAAAGCGGTTCTCGTCCTCCGTGCTTGCTTTTTCTCAGAAAGAGCCGTGGTGTGCGTTTTGGCCGGAAAACGCGTTTTCGGCCGAAAACGTGTACGTTTGCACTTCCCCGCCACAGGGAAGCTGCTAGCCGGGAATTCTCTGCCTGGTTCTACCCGCTGCCCGGAACGCTACGCAGGGCAAAAGCGGTTCTCGTCCTCCGTGCTTGCTTTTTCTCAGAAAGAGCCGTGGTGTGCGTTTTCGCCGGAAAACGCGTTTTCGGCCGAAAACGTGTACGTTTGCACTTCCCCGCCACAGGGAAGCTGCTAGCCGGGAATTCTCTGCCTGGTTCTACCCGCTGCCCGGAACGCTACGCAGGGCAAAAGCGGTTCTCGTCCTCCGTGCTTGCTTTTTCTCAGAAAGAGCCGTGGTGTGCGTTTTCGCCGGAAAACGCGTTTTCGGCCGAAAACGTGTACGTTTGCACTTCCCCGCCACAGGGAAGCTGCTAGCCGGGAATTCTCTGCCTGGTTCTACCCGCTGCCCGGAACGCTCCGCAGGGCGAAAGCGGTTCTCGTCCTCCGTGCTTGCTTTTTCTCAGAAAGAGCCGTGGTGTGCGTTTTGGCCGGAAAACGCGTTTTCGGCCGAAAACGTGTACGTTTGCACTTCCCCGCCACAGGGAAGCTGCTAGCCGGGAATTCTCTGCCTGGTTCTACCCGCTGCCCGGAACGCTACGCAGGGCAAAAGCGGTTCTCGTCCTCCGTGCTTGCTTTTTCTCAGAAAGAGCCGTGGTGTGCGTTTTCGCCGGAAAACGCGTTTTCGGCCGAAAACGTGTACGTTTGCACTTCCCCGCCACAGGGAAGCTGCTAGCCGGGAATTCTCTGCCTGGTTCTACCCGCTGCCCGGAACGCTCCGCAGGGCAAAAGCGGTTCTCGTCCTCCGTGCTTGCTTTTTCTCAGAAAGAGCCGTGGTGTGCGTTTTCGCCGGAAAACGCGTTTTCGGCCGAAAACGTGTACGTTTGCACTTCCCCGCCACAGGGAAGCTGCTAGCCGGGAATTCTCTGCCTGGTTCTACCCGCTGCCCGGAACGCTCCGCAGGGCAAAAGCGGTTCTCGTCCTCCGTGCTTGCTTTTTCTCAGAAAGAGCCGTGGTGTGCGTTTTGGCCGGAAAACGCGTTTTCGGCCGAAAACGTGTACGTTTGCACTTCCCCGCCACAGAGAAGATGCTAGCCGGTAATTCTCTGCCTGGTTCTACCCGCTGCCCGGAACGCTACGCAGGGCAAAAGCGGTTCTCGTCCTCCGTGCTTGCTTTTTCTCAGAAAGAGCCGTGGTGTGCGTTTTCGCCGGAAAACGCGTTTTCGGCCGAAAACGTGTACGTTTGCACTTCCCCGCCACAGGGAAGCTGCTAGCCGGGAATTCTCTGCCTGGTTCTACCCACTGCCCGGAACGCTACGCAGGGTAAAAGCGGTTCTCGTCCTCCGTGCTTGCTTTTTCTCAGAAAGAGCCGTGGTGTGCGTTTTCGCCGGAAAATGCGTTTTCGGCCGAAAACGTGTACGTTTGCACTTCCCCGCCACAGGGAAGCTGCTAGCCGGGAATTCTCTGCCTGGTTCTACCCGCTGCCCGGAACGCTACGCAGGGCAAAAGCGGTTCTCGTCCTCCGTGCTTGCTTTTTCTCAGAAAGAGCCGTGGTGTGCGTTTTGGCCGGAAAACGCGTTTTCGGCCGAAAACGTGTACGTTTGCACTTCCCCGCCACAGGGAAGCTGCTAGCCGGGAATTCTCTGCCTGGTTCTACCCGCTGCCCGGAACGCTACGCAGGGCAAAAGCGGTTCTCGTCCTCCGTGCTTGCTTTTTCTCAGAAAGAGCCGTGGTGTGCGTTTTCGCCGGAAAACGCGTTTTCGGCCGAAAACGTGTACGTTTGCACTTCCCCGCCACAGGGAAGCTGCTAGCCGGGAATTCTCTGCCTGGTTCTACCCGCTGCCCGGAACGCTACGCAGGGCAAAAGCGGTTCTCGTCCTCCGTGCTTGCTCTTTCTCAGAAAGAGCCGTGGTGTGCGTTTTCGCCGGAAAACGCGTTTTCGGCCGAAAACGTGTACGTTTGCACTTCCCCGCCACAGGGAAGCTGCTAGCCGGGAATTCTCTGCCTGGTTCTACCCGCTGCCCGGAACGCTACGCAGGGCAAAAGCGGTTCTCGTCCTCCGTGCTTGCTTTTTCTCAGAAAGAGCCGTGGTGTGCGTTTTGGCCGGAAAACGCGTTTTCGGCCGAAAACGTGTACGTTTGCACTTCCCCGCCACAGGGAAGCTGCTAGCCGGGAATTCTCTGCCTGGTTCTACCCGCTGCCCGGAACGCTACGCAGGGCAAAAGCGGTTCTCGTCCTCCGTGCTTGCTTTTTCTCAGAAAGAGCCGTGGTGTGCGTTTTCGCCGGAAAACGCGTTTTCGGCCGAAAACGTGTACGTTTGCACTTCCCCGCCACAGGGAAGCTGCTAGCCGGGAATTCTCTGCCTGGTTCTACCCGCTGCCCGGAACGCTCCGCAGGGCAAAAGCGGTTCTCGTCCTCCGTGCTTGCTTTTTCTCAGAAAGAGCCGTGGTGTGCGTTTTCGCCGGAAAACGCGTTTTCGGCCGAAAACGTGTACGTTTGCACTTCCCCGCCACAGGGAAGCTGCTAGCCGGGAATTCTCTGCCTGGTTCTACCCGCTGCCCGGAACGCTACGCAGGGCGAAAGCGGTTCTCGTCCTCCGTGCTTGCTTTTTCTCAGAAAGAGCCGTGGTGTGCGTTTTGGCCGGAAAACGCGTTTTCGGCCGAAAACGTGTACGTTTGCACTTCCCCGCCACAGGGAAGCTGCTAGCCGGGAATTCTCTGCCTGGTTCTACCCGCTGCCCGGAACGCTACGCAGGGCAAAAGCGGTTCTCGTCCTCCGTGCTTGCTTTTTCTCAGAAAGAGCCGTGGTGTGCGTTTTCGCCGGAAAACGCGTTTTCGGCCGAAAACGTGTACGTTTGCACTTCCCCGCCACAGGGAAGCTGCTAGCCGGGAATTCTCTGCCTGGTTCTACCCGCTGCCCGGAACGCTCCGCAGGGCAAAAGCGGTTCTCGTCCTCCGTGCTTGCTTTTTCTCAGAAAGAGCCGTGGTGTGCGTTTTCGCCGGAAAACGCGTTTTCGGCCGAAAACGTGTACGTTTGCACTTCCCCGCCACAGGGAAGCTGCTAGCCGGGAATTCTCTGCCTGGTTCTACCCGCTGCCCGGAACGCTCCGCAGGGCAAAAGCGGTTCTCGTCCTCCGTGCTTGCTTTTTCTCAGAAAGAGCCGTGGTGTGCGTTTTCGCCGGAAAACGCGTTTTCGGCCGAAAACGTGTACGTTTGCACTTCCCCGCCTCAGGGAAGCTGCTAGCCGGGAATTCTCTGCCTGGTTCTATCCGCTGCCCGGAACGCTACGCAGGGCAAAAGCGGTTCTCGTCCTCCGTGCTTGCTTTTTCTCAGAAAGAGCCGTGGTGTGCGTTTTCGCCGGAAAACGCGTTTTCGGCCGAAAACGTGTACGTTTGCACTTCCCCGCCACAGGGAAGCTGCTAGCCGGGAATTCTCTGCCTGGTTCTACCCGCTGCCCGGAACGCTACGCAGGGCAAAAGCGGTTCTCGTCCTCCGTGCTTGCTCTTTCTCAGAAAGAGCCGTGGTGTGCGTTTTCGCCGGAAAACGCGTTTTCGGCCGAAAACGTGTACGTTTGCACTTCCCCGCCACAGAGAAGCTGCTAGCCGGGAATTCTCTGCCTGGTTCTACCCGCTGCCCGGAACGCTAAGCAGGGCAAAAGCGGTTCTCGTCCTCCGTGCTTGCTTTTTCTCAGAAAGAGCCGTGGTGTGCGTTTTCGCCGGAAAACGCGTTTTCGGCCGAAAACGTGTACGTTTGCACTTCCCCGCCACAGGGAAGCTGCTAGCCGGGAATTCTCTGCCTGGTTCTACCCGCTGCCCGGAACGCTACGCAGGGCGAAAGCGGTGCTCGTCCTCCGTGCTTGCTTTTTCTCAGAAAGAGCCGTGGTGTGCGATTTCGCCGGAAAACGCGTTTTCGGCCGAAAACGTGTACGTTTGCACTTCCCCGCCACAGGGAAGCTGCTAGCCGGGAATTCTCTGCCTGGTTCTACCCGCTGCCCGGAACGCTACGGAGGGCAAAAGCGGTTCTCGTCCTCCGTGCTTGCTTTTTCTCAGAAAGAGCCGTGGTGTGCGTTTTCGCCGGAAAACGCGTTTTCGGCCGAAAACGTGTACGTTTGCACTTCCCCGCCACAGGGAAGCTGCTAGCCGGGAATTCTCTGCCTGGTTCTACCCGCTGCCCGGAACGCTACGCAGGGCAAAAGCGGTTCTCGTCCTCCGTGCTTGCTTTTTCTCAGAAAGAGCCGTGGTGTGCGTTTTCGCCGGAAAACGCGTTTTCGGCCGAAAACGTGTACGTTTGCACTTCCCCGCCACAGGGAAGCTGCTAGCCGGGAATTCTATGCCTGGTTCTACCCGCTGCCCGGAACGCTACGCAGGGCAAAAGCGGTTCTCGTCCTCCGTGCTTGCTTTTTCTCAGAAAGAGCCGTGGTGTGCGTTTTCGCCGGAAAACGCGTTTTCGGCCGAAAACGTGTACGTTTGCACTTCCCCGCCACAGGGAAGCTGCTAGCCGGGAATTCTCTGCCTGGTTCTACCCGCTGCCCGGAACGCTACGCAGGGCAAAAGCGGTTCTCGTCCTCCGTGCTTGCTTTTTCTCAGAAAGAGCCGTGGTGTGCGTTTTCGCCGGAAAACGCGTTTTCGGCCGAAAACGTGTACGTTTGCACTTCCCCGCCACAGGGAAGCTGCTAGCCGGGAATTCTCTGCCTGGTTCTACCCGCTGCCCGGAACGCTCCGCAGGGCAAAAGCGGTTCTCGTCCTCCGTGCTTGCTTTTTCTCAGAAAGAGCCGTGGTGTGCGTTTTCGCCGGAAAACGCGTTTTCGGCCGAAAACGTGTACGTTTGCACTTCCCCGCCACAGGGAAGCTGCTAGCCGGGAATTCTCTGCCTGGTTCTACCCGCTGCCCGGAACGCTACGCAGGGCAAAAGCGATTCTCGTCCTCCGTGCTTGCTTTTTCTCAGAAAGAGCCGTGGTGTGCGTTTTGGCCGGAAAACGCGTTTTCGGCCGAAAACGTTTACGTTTGCACTTCCCCGCCACAGGGAAGCTGCTAGCCGGGAATTCTCTGCCTGGTTCTACCCGCTGCCCGGAACGCTACGCAGGGCAAAAGCGGTTCTCGTCCTCCGTGCTTGCTTTTTCTCAGAAAGAGCCGTGGTGTGCGTTTTCGCCGGAAAACGCGTTTTCGGCCGAAAACGTGTACGTTTGCACTTCCCCGCCACAGGGAAGCTGCTAGCCGGGAATTCTCTGCCTGGTTCTACCCGCTGCCCGGAACGCTACGCAGGGCAAAAGCGGTTCTCGTCCTCCGTGCTTGCTTTTTCTCAGAAAGAGCCGTGGTTTGCGTTTTCGCCGGAAAACGCGTTTTCGGCCGAAAACGTGTACGTTTGCACTTCCCCGCCACAGGGAAGATGCTAGCCGGGAATTCTCTGCCTGGTTCTACCCGCTGCCCGGAACGCTACGCAGGGCAAAAGCGGTTCTCGTCCTCCGTGCTTGCTTTTTCTCAGAAAGAGCCGTGGTGTGCGTTTTCGCCGGAAAACGCGTTTTCGGCCGAAATCGTGTACGTTTGCACTTCCCCGCCACAGGGAAGCTGCTAGCCGGGAATTCTCTGCCTGGTTGTACCCGCTGCCCGGAACGCTACGCAGGGCAAAAGCGGTTCTCGTCCTCCGTGCTTGCTTTTTCTCAGAAAGAGCCGTGGTGTGCGTTTTCGCCGGAAAACGCGTTTTCGGCCGAAAACGTGTACGTTTGCACTTCCCCGCCACAGGGAAGCTGCTAGCCGGGAATTCTCTGCCTGGTTCTACCCGCTGCCCGGAACGCTCCGCAGGGCAAAAGCGGTTCTCGTCCTCCGTGCTTGCTTTATCTCAGAAAGAGCCGTGGTGTGCGTTTTGGCCGGAAAACGCGTTTTCGGCCGAAAACGTGTACGTTTGCACTTCCCCGCCACAGGGAAGCTGCTAGCCGGGAATTCTCTGCCTGGTTCTACCCGCTGCCCGGAACGCTACGCAGGGCAAAAGCGGTTCTCGTCCTCCGTGCTTGCTTTTTCTCAGAAAGAGCCGTGGTGTGCGTTTTCGCCGGAAAACGCGTTTTCGGCCGAAAACGTGTACGTTTGCACTTCCCCGCCACAGGGAAGCTGCTAGCCGTGAATTCTCTGCCTGGTTCTACCCGCTGCCCGGAACGCTACGCAGGGCAAAAGCGGTTCTCGTCCTCCGTGCTTGCTTTTTCTCAGAAAGAGCCGTGGTGTGCGTTTTGGCCGGAAAACGCGTTTTCGGCCGAAAACGTGTACGTTTGCACTTCCCCGCCACAGGGAAGCTGCTAGCCGGGAATTCTCTGCCTGGTTCTACCCGCTGCCCGGAACGCTACGCAGGGCAAAAGCGGTTCTCGTCCTCCGTGCTTGCTTTTTCTCAGAAAGAGCCGTGGTGTGCGTTTTCGCCGGAAAACGCGTTTTCGGCCGAAAACGTGTACGTTTGCACTTCCCCGCCACAGGGAAGCTGCTAGCCGGGAATTCTCTGCCTGGTTCTACCCGCTGCCCGGAACGCTACGCAGGGCAAAAGCGGTTCTCGTCCTCCGTGCTTGCTTTTTCTCAGAAAGAGCCGTGGTGTGCGTTTTCGCCGGAAAACGCGTTTTCGGCCGAAAACGTGTACGTTTGCACTTCCCCGCCACAGGGAAGCTGCTAGCCGGGAATTCTCTGCCTGGTTCTACCCGCTGCCCGGAACGCTACGCAGGGCAAAAGCGGTTCTCGTCCTCCGTGCTTGCTTTTTCTCAGAAAGAGCCGTGGTGTGCGTTTTGGCCGGAAAACGCGTTTTCGGCCGAAAACGTGTACGTTTGCACTTCCCCGCCACAGGGAAGCTGCTAGCCGGGAATTCTCTGCCTGGTTCTACCCGCTGCCCGGAACGCTACACAGGGCAAAAGCGGTTCTCGTCCTCCGTGCTTGCTCTTTCTCAGAAAGAGCCGTGGTGTGCGTTTTCGCCGGAAAACGCGTTTTCGGCCGAAAACGTGTACGTTTGCACTTCCCCGCCACAGAGAAGCTGCTAGCCGGGAATTCTCTGCCTGGTTCTACCCGCTGCCCGGAACGCTACGCAGGGCGAAAGCGGTTCTCGTCCTCCGTGCTTGCT
This sequence comes from Athene noctua, assembly GCF_965140245.1. Taxonomy (NCBI): domain Eukaryota; kingdom Metazoa; phylum Chordata; class Aves; order Strigiformes; family Strigidae; genus Athene; species Athene noctua. The sequence goes on from NW_027437754.1 coordinate 93,985, forward strand.
TTTTCTCAGAAAGAGCCGTGGTGTGCGTTTTCGCCGGAAAACGCGTTTTCGGCCGAAAACGTGTACGTTTGCACTTCCCCGCCACAGGGAAGCTGCTAGACGGGAATTCTCTGCCTGGTTCTACCCGCTGCCCGGAACGCTACGCAGGGCAAAAGCGGTTCTCGTCCTCCGTGCTTGCTTTTTCTCAGAAAGAGCCGTGGTGTGCGTTTTGGCCGGAAAACGCGTTTTCGGCCGAAAACGTGTACGTTTGCACTTCCCCGCCACAGGGAAGCTGCTAGCCGGGAATTCTCTGCCTGGTTCTACCCGCTGCCCGGAACGCTACGCAGGGCAAAAGCGGTTCTCGTCCTCCGTGCTTGCTTTTTCTCAGAAAGAGCCGTGGTGTGCGTTTTCGCCGGAAAACGCGTTTTCGGCCGAAAACGTGTACGTTTGCACTTCCCCGCCACAGGGAAGCTGCTAGCCGGGAATTCTCTGCCTGGTTCTACCCGCTGCCCGGAACGCTACGCAGGGCAAAAGCGGTTCTCGTCCTCCGTGCTTGCTTTTTCTCAGAAAGAGCCGTGGTGTGCGTTTTGGCCGGAAAACGCGTTTTCGGCCGAAAACGTGTACGTTTGCACTTCCCCGCCACAGGGAAGCTGCTAGCCGTGAATTCTCTGCCTGGTTCTACCCGCTGCCCGGAACGCTACGCAGGGCAGAAGCGGTTCTCGTCCTCCGTGCTTGCTTTTTCTCAGAAAGAGCCGTGGTGTGCGTTTTGGCCGGAAAACGCGTTTTCGGCCGAAAACGTGTACGTTTGCACTTCCCCGCCACAGGGAAGCTGCTAGCCGGGAATTCTCTGCCTGGTTCTACCCGCTGCCCGGAACGCTACGCAGGGCAAAAGCGGTTCTCGTCCTCCGTGCTTGCTTTTTCTCAGAAAGAGCCGTGGTGTGCGTTTTCGCCGGAAAACGCGTTTTCGGCCGAAAACGTGTACGTTTGCACTTCCCCGCCACAGGGAAGCTGCTAGCCGGGAATTCTCTGCCTGGTTCTACCCGCTGCCCGGAACGCTACGCAGGGCAAAAGCGGTTCTCGTCCTCCGTGCTTGCTTTTTCTCAGAAAGAGCCGTGGTGTGCGTTTTGGCCGGAAAACGCGTTTTCGGCCGAAAACGTGTACGTTTGCACTTCCCCGCCACAGGGAAGCTGCTAGCCGGGAATTCTCTGCCTGGTTCTACCCGCTGCCCGGAACGCTACACAGGGCAAAAGCGGTTCTCGTCCTCCGTGCTTGCTTTTTCTCAGAAAGAGCCGTGGTGTGCGATTTCGCCGGAAAACGCGTTTTCGGCCGAAAACGTGTACGTTTGCACTTCCCCGCCACAGAGAAGCTGCTAGCCGGGAATTCTCTGCCTGGTTCTACCCGCTGCCCGGAACGCTACGCAGGGCAAAAGCGGTTCTCGTCCTCCGTGCTTGCTTTTTCTCAGAAAGAGCCGTGGTGTGCGTTTTCGCCGGAAAACGCGTTTTCGGCCGAAAACGTGTACGTTTGCACTTCCACGCCACAGGGAAGCTGCTAGCCGGGAATTCTCTGCCTGGTTCTACCCGCTGCCCGGAACGCTACGCAGGGCGAAAGCGGTTCTCGTCCTCCGTGCTTGCTTTTTCTCAGAAAGAGCCGTGGTGTGCGTTTTCGCCGGAAAACGCGTTTTCGGCCGAAAACGTGTACGTTTGCACTTCCCCGCCACAGGGAAGCTGCTAGACGTGAATTCTCTGCCTGGTTCTACCCGCTGCCCGGAACGCTACGCAGGGCAAAAGCGGTTCTCGTCCTCCGTGCTTGCTTTTTCTCAGAAAGAGCCGTGGTGTGCGTTTTGGCCGGAAAACGCGTTTTCGGCCGAAAACGTGTACGTTTGCACTTCCCCGCCACAGGGAAGCTGCTAGCCGGGAATTCTCTGCCTGGTTCTACCCGCTGCCCGGAACGCTACGCAGGGCAAAAGCGGTTCTCGTCCTCCGTGCTTGCTTTTTCTCAGAAAGAGCCGTGGTGTGCGATTTCGCCGGAAAACGCGTTTTCGGCCGAAAACGTGTACGTTTGCACTTCCCCGCCACAGGGAAGCTGCTAGCCGGGAATTCTCTGCCTGGTTCTACCCGCTGCCCGGAACGCTACGCAGGGCAAAAGCGGTTCTCGTCCTCCGTGCTTGCTTTTTCTCAGAAAGAGCCGTGGTGTGCGTTTTCGCCGGAAAACGCGTTTTCGGCCGAAAACGTGTACGTTTGCACTTTCCCGCCACAGGGAAGCTGCTAGCCGGGAATTCTCTGCCTGGTTCTACCCGCTGCCCGGAACGCTACGCAGGGCAAAAGCGGTTCTCGTCCTCCGTGCTTGCTTTTTCTCAGAAAGAGCCGTGGTGTACGTTTTCGCCGGAAAACGCGTTTTCGGCCGAAAACGTGTACGTTTGGACTTCCCCGCTACAGGGAAGCTGCTAGCCGGGAATTCTCTGCCTGGTTCTACCCGCTGCCCGGAACGCTACGCAGGGCAAAAGCGGTTCTCGTCCTCCGTGCTTGCTTTTTCTCAGAAAGAGCCGTGGTGTGCGTTTTCGCCGGAAAACGCGTTTTCGGCCGAAAACGTGTACGTTTGCACTTCCCCGCCACAGGGAAGCTGCTAGCCGGGAATTCTCTGCCTGGTTCTACCCGCTGCCCGGAACGCTACGCAGGGCAAAAGCGATTCTCGTCCTCCGTGCTTGCTTTTTCTCAGAAAGAGCCGTGGTGTGCGTTTTGGCCGGAAAACGCGTTTTCGGCCGAAAACGTTTACGTTTGCACTTCCCCGCCACAGGGAAGCTGCTAGCCGGGAATTCTCTGCCTGGTTCTACCCGCTGCCCGGAACGCTACGCAGGGCAAAAGCGGTTCTCGTCCTCCGTGCTTGCTTTTTCTCAGAAAGAGCCGTGGTGTGCGTTTTCGCCGGAAAACGCGTTTTCGGCCGAAAACGTGTACGTTTGCACTTCCCCGCCACAGGGAAACTGCTAGCCGGGAATTCTCTGCCTGGTTCTACCCGCTGCCCGGAACGCTACGCAGGGCAAAAGCGGTTCTCGTCCTCCGTGCTTGCTCTTTCTCAGAAAGAGCCGTGGTGTGCGTTTTCGCCGGAAAACGCGTTTTCGGCCGAAAACGTGTACGTTTGCACTTCCCCGCCACAGAGAAGCTGCTAGCCGGGAATTCTCTGCCTGGTTCTACCCGCTGCCCGGAACGCTACGCAGGGCAAAAGCGGTTCTCGTCCTCCGTGCTTGCTTTTTCTCAGAAAGAGCCGTGGTGTGCGTTTTCGCCGGAAAACGCGTTTTCGGCCGAAAACGTGTACGTTTGCACTTCCCCGCCACAGGGAAGCTGCTAGCCGGGAATTCTCTGCCTGGTTCTACCCGCTGCCCGGAACGTTACGCAGGGCGAAAGCGGTGCTCGTCCTCCGTGCTTGCTTTTTCTCAGAAAGAGCCGTGGTGTGCGATTTCGCCGGAAAACGCGTTTTCGGCCGAAAACGTGTACGTTTGCACTTCCCCGCCACAGGGAAGCTGCTAGCCGGGAATTCTCTGCCTGGTTCTACCCGCTGCCCGGAACGCTACGCAGGGCAAAAGCGGTTCTCGTCCTCCGTGCTTGCTTTTTCTCAGAAAGAGCCGTGGTGTGCGTTTTCGCCGGAAAACGCGTTTTCGGCCGAAAACGTGTACGTTTGCACTTCCCCGCCACAGGGAAGCTGCTAGCCGGGAATTCTCTGCCTGGTTCTACCCGCTGCCCGGAACGCTACGCAGGGCAAAAGCGGTTCTCGTCCTCCGTGCTTGCTTTTTCTCAGAAAGAGCCGTGGTGTGCGTTTTCGCCGGAAAACGCGTTTTCGGCCGAAAACGTGTACGTTTGCACTTCCCCGCCACAGGGAAGCTGCTAGCCGGGAATTCTCTGCCTGGTTCTACCCGCTGCCCGGAACGCTACGCAGGGCAAAAGCGGTTCTCGTCCTCCGTGCTTGCTTTATCTCAGAAAGAGCCGTGGTGTGCGTTTTGGCCGGAAAACGCGTTTTCGGCCGAAAACGTGTACGTTTGCACTTCCCCGCCACAGGGAAGCTGCTAGCCGGGAATTCTCTGCCTGGTTCTACCCGCTGCCCGGAACGCTACGCAGGGCAAAAGCGGTTCTCGTCCTCCGTGCTTGCTTTTTCTCAGAAAGAGCCGTGGTGTGCGTTTTCGCCGGAAAACGCCTTTTCGGCCGAAAACGTGTACGTTTGCACTTCCCCGCCACAGGGAAGCTGCTAGCCGGGAATTCTCTGCCTGGTTCTACCCGCTGCCCGGAACGCTACGCAGGGCAAAAGCGGTTCTCGTCCTCCGTGCTTGCTTTTTCTCAGAAAGAGCCGTGGTGTGCGATTTCGCCGGAAAACGCGTTTTCGGCCGAAAACGTGTACGTTTGCACTTCCCCGCCACAGGGAAGCTGCTAGCCGGGAATTCTCTGCCTGGTTCTACCCGCTGCCCGGAACGCTACGCAGGGCAAAAGCGGTTCTCGTCCTCCGTGCTTGCTTTTTCTCAGAAAGAGCCGTGGTGTGCGTTTTCGCCGGAAAACGCGTTTTCGGCCGAAAACGTGTACGTTTGCACTTCCCCGCCACAGGGAAGCTGCTAGCCGGGAATTCTCTGCCTGGTTCTACCCGCTGCCCGGAACGCTACGCAGGGCAAAAGCGGTTCTCGTCCTCCGTGCTTGCTTTTTCTCAGAAAGAGCCGTGGTGTGCGTTTTGGCCGGAAAACGCGTTTTCGGCCGAAAACGTGTACGTTTGCACTTCCCCGCCACAGGGAAGCTGCTAGCCGGGAATTCTCTGCCTGGTTCTACCCGCTGCCCGGAACGCTACACAGGGCAAAAGCGGTTCTCGTCCTCCGTGCTTGCTCTTTCTCAGAAAGAGCCGTGGTGTGCGTTTTCGCCGGAAAACGCGTTTTCGGCCGAAAACGTGTACGTTTGCACTTCCCCGCCACAGAGAAGCTGCTAGCCGGGAATTCTCTGCCTGGTTCTACCCGCTGCCCGGAACGCTACGCAGGGCAAAAGCGGTTCTCGTCCTCCGTGCTTGCTTTTTCTCAGAAAGAGCCGTGGTGTGCGTTTTCGCCGGAAAACGCGTTTTCGGCCGAAAACGTGTACGTTTGCACTTCCCCGCCACAGGGAAGCTGCTAGCCGGGAATTCTCTGCCTGGTTCTACCCGCTGCCCGGAACGCTACGCAGGGCGAAAGCGGTTCTCGTCCTCCGTGCTTGCTTTTTCTCAGAAAGAGCCGTGGTGTGCGTTTTCGCCGGAAAACGCGTTTTCGGCCGAAAACGTGTACGTTTGCACTTCCCCGCCACAGGGAAGCTGCTAGACGGGAATTCTCTGCCTGGTTCTACCCGCTGCCCGGAACGCTACGCAGGGCAAAAGCGGTTCTCGTCCTCCGTGCTTGCTTTTTCTCAGAAAGAGCCGTGGTGTGCGTTTTGGCCGGAAAACGCGTTTTCGGCCGAAAACGTGTACGTTTGCACTTCCCTGCCACAGGGAAGCTGCTAGCCGGGAATTCTCTGCCTGGTTCTACCCGCTGCCCGGAACGCTACGCAGGGCAAAAGCGGTTCTCGTCCTCCGTGCTTGCTTTTTCTCAGAAAGAGCCGTGGTGTGCGTTTTCGCCGGAAAACGCGTTTTCGGCCGAAAACGTGTACGTTTGCACTTCCCCGCCACAGGGAAGCTGCTAGCCGGGAATTCTCTGCCTGGTTCTACCCGCTGCCCGGAACGCTACGCAGGGCAAAAGCGGTTCTCGTCCTCCGTGCTTGCTTTTTCTCAGAAAGAGCCGTGGTGTGCGTTTTCGCCGGAAAACGCGTTTTCGGCCGAAAACGTGTACGTTTGCACTTCCCCGCCACAGGGAAGCTGCTAGCCGTGAATTCTCTGCCTGGTTCTACCCGCTGCCCGGAACGCTACGCAGGGCAGAAGCGGTTCTCGTCCTCCGTGCTTGCTTTTTCTCAGAAAGAGCCGTGGTGTGCGTTTTGGCCGGAAAACGCGTTTTCGGCCGAAAACGTGTACGTTTGCACTTCCCCGCCACAGGGAAGCTGCTAGCCGGGAATTCTCTGCCTGGTTCTACCCGCTGCCCGGAACGCTACGCAGGGCAAAAGCGGTTCTCGTCCTCCGTGCTTGCTTTTTCTCAGAAAGAGCCGTGGTGTGCGTTTTCGCCGGAAAACGCGTTTTCGGCCGAAAACGTGTACGTTTGCACTTCCCCGCCACAGGGAAGCTGCTAGCCGGGAATTCTCTGCCTGGTTCTACCCGCTGCCCGGAACGCTACGCAGGGCAAAAGCGGTTCTCGTCCTCCGTGCTTGCTTTTTCTCAGAAAGAGCCGTGGTGTGCGTTTTGGCCGGAAAACGCGTTTTCGGCCGAAAACGTGTACGTTTGCACTTCCCCGCCACAGGGAAGCTGCTAGCCGGGAATTCTCTGCCTGGTTCTACCCGCTGCCCGGAACGCTACGCAGGGCAAAAGCGGTTCTCGTCCTCCGTGCTTGCTTTTTCTCAGAAAGAGCCGTGGTGTGCGTTTTCGCCGGAAAACGCGTTTTCGGCCGAAAACGTGTACGTTTGCACTTCCCCGCCACAGGGAAGCTGCTAGCCGGGAATTCTCTGCCTGGTTCTACCCGCTGCCCGGAACGCTACGCAGGGCAAAAGCGGTTCTCGTCCTCCGTGCTTGCTTTTTCTCAGAAAGAGCCGTGGTGTGCGTTTTCGCCGGAAAACGCGTTTTCGGCCGAAAACGTGTACGTTTGCACTTCCCCGCCACAGGGAAGCTGCTAGCCGGGAATTCTCTGCCTGGTTCTACCCGCTGCCCGGAACGCTACGCAGGGCAAAAGCGGTTCTCGTCCTCCGTGCTTGCTTTTTCTCAGAAAGAGCCGTGGTGTGCGTTTTCGCCGGAAAACGCGTTTTCGGCCGAAAACGTGTACGTTTGCACTTCCCCGCCACAGGGAAGCTGCTAGCCGGGAATTCTCTGCCTGGTTCTACCCGCTGCCCGGAACGCTACGCAGGGCAAAAGCGATTCTCGTCCTCCGTGCTTGCTTTTTCTCAGAAAGAGCCGTGGTGTGCGTTTTGGCCGGAAAACGCGTTTTCGGCCGAAAACGTGTACGTTTGCACTTCCCCGCCACAGGGAAGCTGCTAGCCGGGAATTCTCTGCCTGGTTCTACCCGCTGCCCGGAACGCTACGCAGGGCAAAAGCGGTTCTCGTCCTCCGTGCTTGCTTTTTCTCAGAAAGAGCCGTGGTGTGCGTTTTCGCCGGAAAACGCGTTTTCGGCCGAAAACGTGTACGTTTGCACTTCCCCGCCACAGGGAAGCTGCTAGCCGGGAATTCTCTGCCTGGTTCTACCCGCTGCCCGGAACACTACGCAGGGCAAAAGCGGTTCTCGTCCTCCGTGCTTGCTTTTTCTCAGAAAGAGCCGTGGTGTGCGTTTTCGCCGGAAAACGCGTTTTCGGCCGAAAACGTGTACGTTTGCACTTCCCCGCCACAGGGAAGCTGCTAGCCGGGAATTCTCTGCCTGGTTCTACCCGCTGCCCGGAACGCTACGCAGGGCAAAAGCGGTTCTCGTCCTCCGTGCTTGCTTTTTCTCAGAAAGAGCCGTGGTGTGCGTTTTCGCCGGAAAACGCGTTTTCGGCCGAAAACGTGTACGTTTGCACTTCCCCGCCACAGGGAAGCTGCTAGCCGGGAATTCTCTGCCTGGTTCTACCCGCTGCCCGGAACGCTCCGCAGGGCAAAAGCGGTTCTCGTCCTCCGTGCTTGCTTTTTCTCAGAAAGAGCCGTGGTGTGCGTTTTCGCCGGAAAACGCGTTTTCGGCCGAAAACGTGTACGTTTGCACTTCCCCGCCACAGGGAAGCTGCTAGCCGGGAATTCTCTGCCTGGTTCTACCCGCTGCCCGGAACGCTCCGCAGGGCAAAAGCGGTTCTCGTCCTCCGTGCTTGCTTTTTCTCAGAAAGAGCCGTGGTGTGCGTTTTCGCCGGAAAACGCGGTTTTCGGCCGAAAACGTGTACGTTTGCACTTCCCCGCCACAGGGAAGCTGCTAGCCGGGAATTCTCTGCCTGGTTCTACCCGCTGCCCGGAACGCTACGCAGGGCAAAAGCGGTTCTCGTCCTCCGTGCTTGCTTTTTCTCAGAAAGAGCCGTGGTGTGCGTTTTCGCCGGAAAACGCGTTTTCGGCCGAAAACGTGTACGTTTGCACTTCCCCGCCACAGGGAAGCTGCTAGCCGGGAATTCTCTGCCTGGTTCTACCCGCTGCCCGGAACGCTACGCAGGGCAAAAGCGGTTCTCGTCCTCCGTGCTTGCTTTTTCTCAGAAAGAGCCGTGGTGTGCGTTTTGGCCAGAAAACGCGTTTTCGGCCGAAAACGTGTACGTTTGCACTTCCCCGCCACAGGGAAGCTGCTAGCCGGGAATTCTCTGCCTGGTTCTACCCGCTGCCCGGAACGCTACGCAGGGCAGAAGCGGTTCTCGTCCTCCGTGCTTGCTTTTTCTCAGAAAGAGCCGTGGTGTGCGTTTTGGCCGGAAAACGCGTTTTCGGCCGAAAACGTGTACGTTTGCACTTCCCCGCCACAGGGAAGCTGCTAGCCGGGAATTCTCTGCCTGGTTCTACCCGCTGCCCGGAACGCTACGCAGGGCAAAAGCGGTTCTCGTCCTCCGTGCTTGCTTTTTCTCAGAAAGAGCCGTGGTGTGCGTTTTCGCCGGAAAACGCGTTTTCGGCCGAAAACGTGTACGTTTGCACTTCCCCGCCACAGAGAAGCTGCTAGCCGGGAATTCTCTGCCTGGTTCTACCCGCTGCCCGGAACGCTACGCAGGGCAAAAGCGGTTCTCGTCCTCCGTGCTTGCTTTTTCTCAGAAAGAGCCGTGGTGTGCGTTTTCGCCGGAAAACGCGTTTTCGGCCGAAAACGTGTACGTTTGCACTTCCCCGCCACAGGGAAGCTGCTAGCCGGGAATTCTCTGCCTGGTTCTACCCGCTGCCGGAACGCTACGCAGGGCGAAAGCGGTTCTCGTCCTCCGTGCTTGCTTTTTCTCAGAAAGAGCCGTGGTGTGCGTTTTCGCCGGAAAACGCGTTTTCGGCCGAAAACGTGTACGTTTGCACTTCCCCGCCACAGGGAAGCTGCTAGCCGGGAATTCTCTGCCTGGTTCTACCCGCTGCCCGGAACGCTACGCAGGGCAAAAGCGGTTCTCGTCCTCCGTGCTTGCTTTTTCTCAGAAAGAGCCGTGGTTTGCGTTTTCGCCGGAAAACGCGTTTTCGGCCGAAAACGTGTACGTTTGCACTTCCCCGCCACAGGGAAGCTGCTAGCCGGGAATTCTCTGCCTGGTTCTACCCGCTGCCCGGAACGCTACGCAGGGCAAAAGCGGTTCTCGTCCTCCGTGCTTGCTTTTTCTCAGAAAGAGCCGTGGTGTGCGTTTTCGCCGGAAAACGCGTTTTCGGCCGAAAACGTGTATGTTTGCACTTCCCCGCCACAGGGAAGCTGCTAGCCGGGAATTCTCTGCCTGGTTCTACCCGCTGCCCGGAACGCTACGCAGGGCAAAAGCGGTTCTCGTCCTCCGTGCTTGCTTTTTCTCAGAAAGAGCCGTGGTGTGCGTTTTCGCCGGAAAACGCGTTTTCGGCCGAAAACGTGTACGTTTGCACTTCCCCGCCACAGGGAAGCTGCTAGCCGGGAATTCTCTGCCTGGTTCTACCCGCTGCCCGGAACGCTACGCAGGGCAAAAGCGGTTCTCGTCCTCCGTGCTTGCTTTTTCTCAGAAAGAGCCGTGGTGTGCGTTTTCGCCGGAAAACGCGTTTTCGGCCGAAAACGTGTACGTTTGCACTTCCCCGCCACAGGGAAGCTGCTAGCCGGGAATTCTCTGCCTGGTTCTACCCGCTGCCCGGAACGCTACGCAGGGCAAAAGCGGTTCTCGTCCTACGTGCTTGCTTTTTCTCAGAAAGAGCCGTGGTTTGCGTTTTGGCCGGAAAACGCGTTTTCGGCCGAAAACGTGTACGTTTGCACTTCCCCGCCACAGGGAAGCTGCTAGCCGGGAATTCTCTGCCTGGTTCTACCCGCTGCCCGGAACGCTACGCAGGGCAAAAGCGGTTCTCGTCCTCCGTGCTTGCTTTTTCTCAGAAAGAGCCGTGGTGTGCGTTTTCGCCGGAAAACGCGTTTTCGGCCGAAAACGTGTACGTTTGCACTTCCCCGCCACAGGGAAGCTGCTAGCCGGGAATTCTCTGCCTGGTTCTACCCGCTGCCCGGAACGCTACGCAGGGCAAAAGCGGTTCTCGTCCTCCGTGCTTGCTTTTTCTCAGAAAGAGCCGTGGTGTGCGTTTTCGCCGGAAAACGCGTTTTCGGCCGAAAACGTGTACGTTTGCACTTCCCCGCCACAGGGAAGCTGCTAGCCGGGAATTCTCTGCCTGGTTCTACCCGCTGCCCGGAACGCTACGCAGGGCAAAAGCGGTTCTCGTCCTCCGTGCTTGCTTTTTCTCAGAAAGAGCCGTGGTGTGCGTTTTGGCCGGAAAACGCGTTTTCGGCCGAAAACGTGTACGTTTGCACTTCCCCGCCACAGGGAAGCTGCTAGCCGGGAATTCTCTGCCTGGTTCTACCCGCTGCCCGGAACGCTCCGCAGGGCAAAAGCGGTTCTCGTCCTCCGTGCTTGCTTTTTCTCAGAAAGAGCCGTGGTGTGCGTTTTCGCCGGAAAACGCGTTTTCGGCCGAAAACGTGTACGTTTGCACTTCCCCGCCACAGGGAAGCTGCTAGCCGGGAATTCTCTGCCTGGTTCTACCCGCTGCCCGGAACGCTCCGCAGGGCAAAAGCGGTTCTCGTCCTCCGTGCTTGCTTTTTCTCAGAAAGAGCCGTGGTGTGCGTTTTCGCCGGAAAACGCGTTTTCGGCCGAAAACGTGTACGTTTGCACTTCCCCGCCACAGGGAAGCTGCTAGCCGGGAATTCTCTGCCTGGTTCTACCCGCTGCCCGGAACGCTACGCAGGGCAAAAGCGGTTCTCGTCCTCCGTGCTTGCTTTTTCTCAGAAAGAGCCGTGGTGTGCGTTTTGGCCGGAAAACGCGTTTTCGGCCGAAAACGTGTACGTTTGCACTTCCCCGCCACAGGGAAGCTGCTAGCCGGGAATTCTCTGCCTGGTTCTACCCGCTGCCCGGAACGCTACGCAGGGCAAAAGCGGTTCTCGTCCTCCGTGCTTGCTTTTTCTCAGAAAGAGCCGTGGTGTGCGTTTTGGCCGGAAAACGCGTTTTCGGCCGAAAACGTGTACGTTTGCACTTCCCCGCCACAGGGAAGCTGCTAGCCGGGAATTCTCTGCCTGGTTCTACCCGCTGCCCGGAACGCTACGCAGGGCAGAAGCGGTTCTCGTCCTCCGTGCTTGCTTTTTCTCAGAAAGAGCCGTGGTGTGCGTTTTGGCCGGAAAACGCGTTTTCGGCCGAAAACGTGTACGTTTGCACTTCCCCGCCACAGGGAAGCTGCTAGCCGGGAATTCTCTGCCTGGTTCTACCCGCTGCCCGGAACGCTACGCAGGGCAAAAGCGGTTCTCGTCCTCCGTGCTTGCTTTTTCTCAGAAAGAGCCGTGGTGTGCGTTTTGGCCGGAAAACGCGTTTTCGGCCGAAAACGTGTACGTTTGCACTTCCCCGCCACAGGGAAGCTGCTAGCCGGGAATTCTCTGCCTGGTTCTACCCGCTGCCCGGAACGCTACGCAGGGCAAAAGCGGTTCTCGTCCTCCGTGCTTGCTTTTTCTCAGAAAGAGCCGTGGTGTGCGTTTTGGCCGGAAAACGCGTTTTCGGCAGAAAACGTGTACGTTTGCACTTTCCCGCCACAGGGAAGCTGCTAGCCGGGAATTCTCTGCCTGGTTCTACCCGCTGCCCGGAACGCTACGCAGGGCAAAAGCGGTTCTCGTCCTCCGTGCTTGCTTTTTCTCAGAAAGAGCCGTGGTGTGCGTTTTGGCCGGAAAACGCGTTTTCGGCCGAAAACGTGTACGTTTGCACTTCCCCGCCACAGGGAAGCTGCTAGCCGGGAATTCTCTGCCTGGTTCTACCCGCTGCCCGGAACGCTACTCAGGGCAAAAGCGGTTCTCGTCCTCCGTGCTTGCTTTTTCTCAGAAAGAGCCGTGGTGTGCGTTTTGGCCGGAAAACGCGTTTTCGGCCGAAAACGTGTACGTTTGCACTTCCCCGCCACAGGGAAGCTGCTAGCCGGGAATTCTCTGCCTGGTTCTACCCGCTGCCCGGAACGCTCCGCAGGGCAAAAGCGGTGCTCGTCCTCCGTGCTTGCTTTTTCTCAGAAAGAGCCGTGGTGTGCTTTTTCGCCGGAAAACGCGTTTTCGGCCGAAAACGTGTACGTTTGCACTTCCCCGCCACAGGGAAGCTGCTAGCCGGGAATTCTCTGCCTGGTTCTACCCGCTGCCCGGAACGCTACGCAGGGCAAAAGCGGTTCTCGTCCTCCGTGCTTGCTTTTTCTCAGAAAGAGCCGTGGTGTGCGTTTTCGCCGGAAAACGCGTTTTCGGCCGAAAACGTGTACGTTTGCACTTCCCCGCCTCAGGGAAGCTGCTAGCCGGGAATTCTCTGCCTGGTTCTACCCGCTGCCCGGAACGCTACGCAGGGCAAAAGCGGTTCTCGTCCTCCGTGCTTGCTTTTTCTCAGAAAGAGCCGTGGTGTGCGATTTCGCCGGAAAACGCGTTTTCGGCCGAAAACGTGTACGTTTGCACTTCCCCGCCACAGGGAAGCTGCTAGCCGGGAATTCTCTGCCTGGTTCTACCCGCTGCCCGGAACGCTACGCAGGGCAAAAGCGGTTCTCGTCCTCCGTGCTTGCTTTTTCTCAGAAAGAGCCGTGGTGTGCTTTTTCGCCGGAAAACGCGTTTTCGGCCGAAAACGTGTACGTTTGCACTTCCCCGCCACAGGGAAGCTGCTAGCCGGGAATTCTCTGCCTGGTTCTACCCGCTGCCCGGAACGCTACGCAGGGCAAAAGCGGTTCTCGTCCTCCGTGCTTGCTTTTTCTCAGAAAGAGCCGTGGTGTGCGTTTTCGCCGGAAAACGCGTTTTCGGCCGAAAACGTGTACGTTTGCACTTCCCCGCCTCAGGGAAGCTGCTAGCCGGGAATTCTCTGCCTGGTTCTACCCGCTGCCCGGAACGCTACGCAGGGCAAAAGCGGTTCTCGTCCTCCGTGCTTGCTTTTTCTCAGAAAGAGCCGTGGTGTGCGTTTTGGCCGGAAAACGCGTTTTCGGCCGAAAACGTGTACGTTTGCACTTCCCCGCCACAGGGAAGCTGCTAGCCGGGAATTCTCTGCCTGGTTCTACCCGCTGCCCGGAACGCTACGCAGGGCGAAAGCGGTTCTCGTCCTCCGTGCTTGCTTTTTCTCAGAAAGAGCCGTGGTGTGCGTTTTGGCCGGAAAACGCGTTTTCGGCCGAAAACGTGTACGTTTGCACTTCCCCGCCACAGGGAAGCTGCTAGCCGGGAATTCTCTGCCTGGTTCTACCCGCTGCCCGGAACGCTACGCAGGGCGAAAGCGGTTCTCGTCCTCCGTGCTTGCTTTTTCTCAGAAAGAGCCGTGGTGTGCGTTTTCGCCGGAAAACGCGTTTTCGGCCGAAAACGTGTACGTTTGCACTTCCCCGCCACAGGGAAGCTGCTAGCCGGGAATTCTCTGCCTGGTTCTACCCGCTGCCCGGAACGCTACGCAGGGCAAAAGCGGTTCTCGTCCTCCGTGCTTGCTTTTTCTCAGAAAGAGCCGTGGTGTGCGATTTCGCCGGAAAACGCGTTTTCGGCCGAAAACGTGTACGTTTGCACTTCCCCGCCACAGGGAAGCTGCTAGCCGGGAATTCTCTGCCTGGTTCTACCCGCTGCCCGGAACGCTACGCAGGGCAAAAGCGGTTCTCGTCCTCCGTGCTTGCTTTTTCTCAGAAAGAGCCGTGGTGTGCGATTTCACCGGAAAACGCGTTTTCGGCCGAAAACGTGTACGTTTGCACTTCCCCGCCACAGGGAAGCTGCTAGCCGGGAATTCTCTGCCTGGTTCTACCCGCTGCCCGGAACGCTACGCAGGGCAAAAGCGGTTCTCGTCCTCCGTGCTTGCTTTTTCTCAGAAAGAGCCGTGGTGTGCGTTTTCGCCGGAAAACGCGTTTTCGGCCGAAAACGTGTACGTTTGCACTTCCCCGCCACAGGGAAGCTGCTAGCCGGGAATTCTCTGCCTGGTTCTACCCGCTGCCCGGAACGCTACGCAGGGCAAAAGCGGTTCTCGTCCTCCGTGCTTGCTTTTTCTCAGAAAGAGCCGTGGTGTGCGTTTTGGCCGGAAAACGCGTTTTCGGCCGAAAACGTGTACGTTTGCACTTCCCCGCCACAGGGAAGCTGCTAGCCGGGAATTCTCTGCCTGGTTCTACCCGCTGCCCGGAACGCTCCGCAGGGCAAAAGCGGTTCTCGTCCTCCGTGCTTGCTTTTTCTCAGAAAGAGCCGTGGTGTGCGTTTTGGCCGGAAAACGCGTTTTCGGCCGAAAACGTGTACGTTTGCACTTCCCCGCCACAGGGAAGCTGCTAGCCGGGAATTCTCTGCCTGGTTCTACCCGCTGCCCGGAACGCTACGCAGGGCAAAAGCGGTTCTCGTCCTCCGTGCTTGCTTTTTCTCAGAAAGAGCCGTGGTGTGCGTTTTCGCCGGAAAACGCGTTTTCGGCCGAAAACGTGTACGTTTGCACTTCCCCGCCACAGGGAAGCTGCTAGCCGGGAATTCTCTGCCTGGTTCTACCCGCTGCCCGGAACGCTACGCAGGGCAAAAGCGATTCTCGTCCTCCGTGCTTGCTTTTTCTCAGAAAGAGCCGTGGTGTGCGTTTTGGCCGGAAAACGCGTTTTCGGCCGAAAACGTGTACGTTTGCACTTCCCCGCCACAGGGAAGCTGCTAGCCGGGAATTCTCTGCCTGGTTCTACCCGCTGCCCGGAACGCTACGCAGGGCAAAAGCGGTTCTCGTCCTCCGTGCTTGCTTTTTCTCAGAAAGAGCCGTGGTGTGCGTTTTCGCCGGAAAACGCGTTTTCGGCCGAAAACGTGTACGTTTGCACTTCCCCGCCACAGGGAAGCTGCTAGCCGGGAATTCTCTGCCTGGTTCTACCCGCTGCCCGGAACGCTACGCAGGGCAAAAGCGGTTCTCGTCCTCCGTGCTTGCTTTTTCTCAGAAAGAGCCGTGGTTTGCGTTTTCGCCGGAAAACGCGTTTTCGGCCGAAAACGTGTACGTTTGCACTTCCCCGCCACAGGGAAGCTGCTAGCCGGGAATTCTCTGCCTGGTTCTACCCGCTGCCCGGAACGCTACGCAGGGCAAAAGCGGTTCTCGTCCTCCGTGCTTGCTTTTTCTCAGAAAGAGCCGTGGTGTGCGTTTTCGCCGGAAAACGCGTTTTCGGCCGAAAACGTGTACGTTTGCACTTCCCCGCCACAGGGAAGCTGCTAGCCGGGAATTCTCTGCCTGGTTCTACCCGCTGCCCGGAACGCTACGCAGGGCAAAAGCGGTTCTCGTCCTCCGTGCTTGCTTTTTCTCAGAAAGAGCCGTGGTGTGCGTTTTCGCCGGAAAACGCGTTTTCGGCCGAAAACGTGTACGTTTGCACTTCCCCGCCACAGGGAAGCTGCTAGCCGGGAATTCTCTGCCTGGTTCTACCCGCTGCCCGGAACGCTCCGCAGGGCAAAAGCGGTTCTCGTCCTCCGTGCTTGCTTTTTCTCAGAAAGAGCCGTGGTGTGCGTTTTGGCCGGAAAACGCGTTTTCGGCCGAAAACGTGTACGTTTGCACTTCCCCGCCACAGGGAAGCTGCTAGCCGGGAATTCTCTGCCTGGTTCTACCCGCTGCCCGGAACGCTACGCAGGGCAAAAGCGGTTCTCGTCCTCCGTGCTTGCTTTTTCTCAGAAAGAGCCGTGGTGTGCGTTTTCGCCGGAAAACGCGTTTTCGGCCGAAAACGTGTACGTTTGCACTTCCCCGCCACAGGGAAGCTGCTAGCCGGGAATTCTCTGCCTGGTTCTACCCGCTGCCCGGAACGCTACGCAGGGCAAAAGCGGTTCTCGTCCTCCGTGCTTGCTTTTTCTCAGAAAGAGCCGTGGTGTGCGTTTTCGCCGGAAAACGCGTTTTCGGCCGAAAACGTGTACGTTTGCACTTCCCCGCCACAGGGAAGCTGCTAGCCGGGAATTCTCTGCCTGGTTCTACCCGCTGCCCGGAACGCTACGCAGGGCAAAAGCGGTTCTCGTCCTCCGTGCTTGCTTTTTCTCAGAAAGAGCCGTGGTTTGCGTTTTCGCCGGAAAACGCGTTTTCGGCCGAAAACGTGTACGTTTGCACTTCCCCGCCACAGGGAAGCTGCTAGCCGGGAATTCCCTGCCTGGTTCTACCCGCTGCCCGGAACGCTACGCAGGGCAAAAGCGGTTCTCGTCCTCCGTGCTTGCTTTTTCTCAGAAAGAGCCGTGGTGTGCGTTTTCGCCGGAAAACGCGTTTTCGGCCGAAAACGTGTACGTTTGCACTTCCCCGCCACAGGGAAGCTGCTAGCCGGGAATTCTCTGCCTGGTTCTACCCGCTGCCCGGAACGCTACGCAGGGCAAAAGCGGTTCTCGTCCTCCGTGCTTGCTTTTTCTCAGAAAGAGCCGTGGTGTGCGTTTTGGCCGGAAAACGCGTTTTCGGCCGAAAACGTGTACGTTTGCACTTCCCCGCCACAGGGAAGCTGCTAGCCGGGAATTCTCTGCCTGGTTCTACCCGCTGCCCGGAACGCTACGCAGGGCAAAAGCGGTTCTCGTCCTCCGTGCTTGCTTTTTCTCAGAAAGAGCCGTGGTGTGCGTTTTCGCCGGAAAACGCGTTTTCGGCCGAAAACGTGTACGTTTGCACTTCCCCGCCACAGGGAAGCTGCTAGCCGGGAATTCTCTGCCTGGTTGTACCCGCTGCCCGGAACGCTACGCAGGGCAAAAGCGGTTCTCGTCCTCCGTGCTTGCTTTTTCTCAGAAAGAGCCGTGGTGTGCGTTTTCGCCGGAAAAGGCGTTTTCGGCCGAAAACGTGTACGTTTGCACTTCCCCGCCACAGGGAAGCTGCTAGCCGGGAATTCTCTGCCTGGTTCTACCCGCTGCCCGGAACGCTACGCAGGGCAAAAGCGGTTCTCGTCCTCCGTGCTTGCTTTTTCTCAGAAAGAGCCGTGGTGTGCGTTTTGGCCGGAAAACGCGTTTTCGGCCGAAAACGTGTACGTTTGCACTTCCCCGCCACAGGGAAGCTGCTAGCCGGGAATTCTCTGCCTGGTTCTACCCGCTGCCCGGAACGCTACGCAGGGCAGAAGCGGTTCTCGTCCTCCGTGCTTGCTTTTTCTCAGAAAGAGCCGTGGTGTGCGTTTTCGCCGGAAAACGCGTTTTCGGCCGAAAACGTGTACGTTTGCACTTCCCCGCCACAGGGAAGCTGGTAGCCGGGAATTCTCTGCCTGGTTCTACCCGCTGCCCGGAACGCTACGCAGGGCAAAAGCGGTTCTCGTCCTCCGTGCTTGCTTTTTCTCAGAAAGAGCCGTGGTGTGCGTTTTCGCCGGAAAACGCGTTTTCGGCCGAAAACGTGTACGTTTGCACTTCCCCGCCACAGGGAAGCTGCTAGCCGGGAATTCTCTGCCTGGTTCTACCCGCTGCCCGGAACGCTACGCAGGGCAAAAGCGGTTCTCGTCCTCCGTGCTTGCTTTTTCTCAGAAAGAGCCGTGGTGTGCGTTTTGGCCGGAAAACGCGTTTTCGGCCGAAAACGTGTACGTTTGCACTTCCCCGCCACAGGGAAGCTGCTAGCCGGGAATTCTCTGCCTGGTTCTACCCGCTGCCCGGAACGCTACGCAGGGCAAAAGCGGTTCTCGTCCTCCGTGCTTGCTTTTTCTCAGAAAGAGCCGTGGTGTGCGTTTTCGCCGGAAAACGCGTTTTCGGCCGAAAACGTGTACGTTTGCACTTCCCCGCCACAGGGAAGCTGCTAGCCGGGAATTCTCTGCCTGGTTCTACCCGCTGCCCGGAACGCTACGCAGGGCAAAAGCGGTTCTCGTCCTCCGTGCTTGCTTTTTCTCAGAAAGAGCCGTGGTGTGCGATTTCGCCGGAAAACGCGTTTTCGGCCGAAAACGTGTACGTTTGCACTTCCCCGCCACAGGGAAGCTGCTAGCCGGGAATTCTCTGCCTGGTTCTACCCGCTGCCCGGAACGCTACGCAGGGCAAAAGCGGTTCTCGTCCTCCGTGCTTGCTTTTTCTCAGAAAGAGCCGTGGTGTGCGTTTTCGCCGGAAAACGCGTTTTCGGCCGAAAACGTGTACGTTTGCACTTCCCCGCCACAGGGAAGCTGCTAGCCGGGAATTCTCTGCCTGGTTCTACCCGCTGCCCGGAACGCTACGCAGGGCAAAAGCGGTTCTCGTCCTCCGTGCTTGCTTTTTCTCAGAAAGAGCCGTGGTGTGCGTTTTCGCCGGAAAACGCGTTTTCGGCCGAAAACGTGTACGTTTGCACTTCCCCGCCACAGGGAAGCTGCTAGCCGGGAATTCTCTGCCTGGTTCTACCCGCTGCCCGGAACGCTACGCAGGGCAAAAGCGGTTCTCGTCCTCCGTGCTTGCTTTTTCTCAGAAAGAGCCGTGGTGTGCGTTTTCGCCGGAAAACGCGTTTTCGGCCGAAAACGTGTACGTTTGCACTTCCCCGCCACAGGGAAGCTGCTAGCCGGGAATTCTCTGCCTGGTTCTACCCGCTGCCCGGAACGCTACGCAGGGCAGAAGCGGTTCTCGTCCTCCGTGCTTGCTTTTTCTCAGAAAGAGCCGTGGTGTGCGTTTTGGCCGGAAAACGCGTTTTCGGCCGAAAACGTGTACGTTTGCACTTCCCCGCCACAGGGAAGCTGCTAGCCGGGAATTCTCTGCCTGGTTCTACCCGCTGCCCGGAACGCTACGCAGGGCAAAAGCGGTTCTCGTCCTCCGTGCTTGCTTTTTCTCAGAAAGAGCCGTGGTGTGCGTTTTCGCCGGAAAACGCGTTTTCGGCCGAAAACGTGTACGTTTGCACTTCCCCGCCACAGGGAAGCTGCTAGCCGGGAATTCTCTGCCTGGTTCTACCCGCTGCCCGGAACGCTACGCAGGGCAAAAGCGGTTCTCGTCCTCCGTGCTTGCTTTTTCTCAGAAAGAGCCGTGGTGTGCGTTTTCGCCGGAAAACGCGTTTTCGGCCGAAAACGTGTACGTTTGCACTTCCCCGCCACAGGGAAGCTGCTAGCCGGGAATTCTCTGCCTGGTTCTACCCGCTGCCCGGAACGCTACGCAGGGCAAAAGCGGTTCTCGTCCTCCGTGCTTGCTTTTTCTCAGAAAGAGCCGTGGTGTGCGTTTTCGCCGGAAAACGCGTTTTCGGCCGAAAACGTGTACGTTTGCACTTCCCCGCCACAGGGAAGCTGCTAGCCGGGAATTCTCTGCCTGGTTCTACCCGCTGCCCGGAACGCTACGCAGGGCAAAAGCGGTTCTCGTCCTCCGTGCTTGCTTTTTCTCAGAAAGAGCCGTGGTGTGCGTTTTCGCCGGAAAACGCGTTTTCGGCCGAAAACGTGTACGTTTGCACTTCCCCGCCACAGGGAAGCTGCTAGCCGGGAATTCTCTGCCTGGTTCTACCCGCTGCCCGGAACGCTACGCAGGGCAAAAGCGGTTCTCGTCCTCCGTGCTTGCTTTTTCTCAGAAAGAGCCGTGGTGTGCGTTTTCGCCGGAAAACGCGTTTTCGGCCGAAAACGTGTACGTTTGCACTTCCCCGCCACAGGGAAGCTGCTAGCCGGGAATTCTCTGCCTGGTTCTACCCGCTGCCCGGAACGCTACGCAGGGCAAAAGCGGTTCTCGTCCTCCGTGCTTGCTTTTTCTCAGAAAGAGCCGTGGTGTGCGTTTTCGCCGGAAAACGCGTTTTCGGCCGAAAACGTGTACGTTTGCACTTCCCCGCCACAGGGAAGCTGCTAGCCGGGAATTCTCTGCCTGGTTCTACCCGCTGCCCGGAACGCTACGCAGGGCAAAAGCGGTTCTCGTCCTCCGTGCTTGCTTTTTCTCAGAAAGAGCCGTGGTGTGCGTTTTCGCCGGAAAACGCGTTTTCGGCCGAAAACGTGTACGTTTGCACTTCCCCGCCACAGGGAAGCTGCTAGCCGGGAATTCTCTGCCTGGTTCTACCCGCTGCCCGGAACGCTACGCAGGGCAAAAGCGGTTCTCGTCCTCCGTGCTTGCTTTTTCTCAGAAAGAGCCGTGGTGTGCGTTTTCGCCGGAAAACGCGTTTTCGGCCGAAAACGTGTACGTTTGCACTTCCCCGCCACAGGGAAGCTGCTAGCCGGGAATTCTCTGCCTGGTTCTACCCGCTGCCCGGAACGCTACGCAGGGCAAAAGCGGTTCTCGTCCTCCGTGCTTGCTTTTTCTCAGAAAGAGCCGTGGTGTGCGTTTTCGCCGGAAAACGCGTTTTCGGCCGAAAACGTGTACGTTTGCACTTCCCCGCCACAGGGAAGCTGCTAGCCGGGAATTCTCTGCCTGGTTCTACCCGCTGCCCGGAACGCTACGCAGGGCAAAAGCGGTTCTCGTCCTCCGTGCTTGCTTTTTCTCAGAAAGAGCCGTGGTGTGCGTTTTCGCCGGAAAACGCGTTTTCGGCCGAAAACGTGTACGTTTGCACTTCCCCGCCACAGGGAAGCTGCTAGCCGGGAATTCTCTGCCTGGTTCTACCCGCTGCCCGGAACGCTACGCAGGGCAAAAGCGGTTCTCGTCCTCCGTGCTTGCTTTTTCTCAGAAAGAGCCGTGGTGTGCGTTTTCGCCGGAAAACGCGTTTTCGGCCGAAAACGTGTACGTTTGCACTTCCCCGCCACAGGGAAGCTGCTAGCCGGGAATTCTCTGCCTGGTTCTACCCGCTGCCCGGAACGCTACGCAGGGCAAAAGCGGTTCTCGTCCTCCGTGCTTGCTTTTTCTCAGAAAGAGCCGTGGTGTGCGTTTTCGCCGGAAAACGCGTTTTCGGCCGAAAACGTGTACGTTTGCACTTCCCCGCCACAGGGAAGCTGCTAGCCGGGAATTCTCTGCCTGGTTCTACCCGCTGCCCGGAACGCTACGCAGGGCAAAAGCGGTTCTCGTCCTCCGTGCTTGCTTTTTCTCAGAAAGAGCCGTGGTGTGCGTTTTCGCCGGAAAACGCGTTTTCGGCCGAAAACGTGTACGTTTGCACTTCCCCGCCACAGGGAAGCTGCTAGCCGGGAATTCTCTGCCTGGTTCTACCCGCTGCCCGGAACGCTACGCAGGGCAAAAGCGGTTCTCGTCCTCCGTGCTTGCTTTTTCTCAGAAAGAGCCGTGGTGTGCGTTTTCGCCGGAAAACGCGTTTTCGGCCGAAAACGTGTACGTTTGCACTTCCCCGCCACAGGGAAGCTGCTAGCCGGGAATTCTCTGCCTGGTTCTACCCGCTGCCCGGAACGCTACGCAGGGCAAAAGCGGTTCTCGTCCTCCGTGCTTGCTTTTTCTCAGAAAGAGCCGTGGTGTGCGTTTTCGCCGGAAAACGCGTTTTCGGCCGAAAACGTGTACGTTTGCACTTCCCCGCCACAGGGAAGCTGCTAGCCGGGAATTCTCTGCCTGGTTCTACCCGCTGCCCGGAACGCTACGCAGGGCAAAAGCGGTTCTCGTCCTCCGTGCTTGCTTTTTCTCAGAAAGAGCCGTGGTGTGCGTTTTCGCCGGAAAACGCGTTTTCGGCCGAAAACGTGTACGTTTGCACTTCCCCGCCACAGGGAAGCTGCTAGCCGGGAATTCTCTGCCTGGTTCTACCCGCTGCCCGGAACGCTACGCAGGGCAAAAGCGGTTCTCGTCCTCCGTGCTTGCTTTTTCTCAGAAAGAGCCGTGGTGTGCGTTTTCGCCGGAAAACGCGTTTTCGGCCGAAAACGTGTACGTTTGCACTTCCCCGCCACAGGGAAGCTGCTAGCCGGGAATTCTCTGCCTGGTTCTACCCGCTGCCCGGAACGCTACGCAGGGCAAAAGCGGTTCTCGTCCTCCGTGCTTGCTTTTTCTCAGAAAGAGCCGTGGTGTGCGTTTTCGCCGGAAAACGCGTTTTCGGCCGAAAACGTGTACGTTTGCACTTCCCCGCCACAGGGAAGCTGCTAGCCGGGAATTCTCTGCCTGGTTCTACCCGCTGCCCGGAACGCTACGCAGGGCAAAAGCGGTTCTCGTCCTCCGTGCTTGCTTTTTCTCAGAAAGAGCCGTGGTGTGCGTTTTCGCCGGAAAACGCGTTTTCGGCCGAAAACGTGTACGTTTGCACTTCCCCGCCACAGGGAAGCTGCTAGCCGGGAATTCTCTGCCTGGTTCTACCCGCTGCCCGGAACGCTACGCAGGGCAAAAGCGGTTCTCGTCCTCCGTGCTTGCTTTTTCTCAGAAAGAGCCGTGGTGTGCGTTTTCGCCGGAAAACGCGTTTTCGGCCGAAAACGTGTACGTTTGCACTTCCCCGCCACAGGGAAGCTGCTAGCCGGGAATTCTCTGCCTGGTTCTACCCGCTGCCCGGAACGCTACGCAGGGCAAAAGCGGTTCTCGTCCTCCGTGCTTGCTTTTTCTCAGAAAGAGCCGTGGTGTGCGTTTTCGCCGGAAAACGCGTTTTCGGCCGAAAACGTGTACGTTTGCACTTCCCCGCCACAGGGAAGCTGCTAGCCGGGAATTCTCTGCCTGGTTCTACCCGCTGCCCGGAACGCTACGCAGGGCAAAAGCGGTTCTCGTCCTCCGTGCTTGCTTTTTCTCAGAAAGAGCCGTGGTGTGCGTTTTCGCCGGAAAACGCGTTTTCGGCCGAAAACGTGTACGTTTGCACTTCCCCGCCACAGGGAAGCTGCTAGCCGGGAATTCTCTGCCTGGTTCTACCCGCTGCCCGGAACGCTACGCAGGGCAAAAGCGGTTCTCGTCCTCCGTGCTTGCTTTTTCTCAGAAAGAGCCGTGGTGTGCGTTTTCGCCGGAAAACGCGTTTTCGGCCGAAAACGTGTACGTTTGCACTTCCCCGCCACAGGGAAGCTGCTAGCCGGGAATTCTCTGCCTGGTTCTACCCGCTGCCCGGAACGCTACGCAGGGCAAAAGCGGTTCTCGTCCTCCGTGCTTGCTTTTTCTCAGAAAGAGCCGTGGTGTGCGTTTTCGCCGGAAAACGCGTTTTCGGCCGAAAACGTGTACGTTTGCACTTCCCCGCCACAGGGAAGCTGCTAGCCGGGAATTCTCTGCCTGGTTCTACCCGCTGCCCGGAACGCTACGCAGGGCAAAAGCGGTTCTCGTCCTCCGTGCTTGCTTTTTCTCAGAAAGAGCCGTGGTGTGCGTTTTCGCCGGAAAACGCGTTTTCGGCCGAAAACGTGTACGTTTGCACTTCCCCGCCACAGGGAAGCTGCTAGCCGGGAATTCTCTGCCTGGTTCTACCCGCTGCCCGGAACGCTACGCAGGGCAAAAGCGGTTCTCGTCCTCCGTGCTTGCTTTTTCTCAGAAAGAGCCGTGGTGTGCGTTTTCGCCGGAAAACGCGTTTTCGGCCGAAAACGTGTACGTTTGCACTTCCCCGCCACAGGGAAGCTGCTAGCCGGGAATTCTCTGCCTGGTTCTACCCGCTGCCCGGAACGCTACGCAGGGCAAAAGCGGTTCTCGTCCTCCGTGCTTGCTTTTTCTCAGAAAGAGCCGTGGTGTGCGTTTTCGCCGGAAAACGCGTTTTCGGCCGAAAACGTGTACGTTTGCACTTCCCCGCCACAGGGAAGCTGCTAGCCGGGAATTCTCTGCCTGGTTCTACCCGCTGCCCGGAACGCTACGCAGGGCAAAAGCGGTTCTCGTCCTCCGTGCTTGCTTTTTCTCAGAAAGAGCCGTGGTGTGCGTTTTCGCCGGAAAACGCGTTTTCGGCCGAAAACGTGTACGTTTGCACTTCCCCGCCACAGGGAAGCTGCTAGCCGGGAATTCTCTGCCTGGTTCTACCCGCTGCCCGGAACGCTACGCAGGGCAAAAGCGGTTCTCGTCCTCCGTGCTTGCTTTTTCTCAGAAAGAGCCGTGGTGTGCGTTTTCGCCGGAAAACGCGTTTTCGGCCGAAAACGTGTACGTTTGCACTTCCCCGCCACAGGGAAGCTGCTAGCCGGGAATTCTCTGCCTGGTTCTACCCGCTGCCCGGAACGCTACGCAGGGCAAAAGCGGTTCTCGTCCTCCGTGCTTGCTTTTTCTCAGAAAGAGCCGTGGTGTGCGTTTTCGCCGGAAAACGCGTTTTCGGCCGAAAACGTGTACGTTTGCACTTCCCCGCCACAGGGAAGCTGCTAGCCGGGAATTCTCTGCCTGGTTCTACCCGCTGCCCGGAACGCTACGCAGGGCAAAAGCGGTTCTCGTCCTCCGTGCTTGCTTTTTCTCAGAAAGAGCCGTGGTGTGCGTTTTCGCCGGAAAACGCGTTTTCGGCCGAAAACGTGTACGTTTGCACTTCCCCGCCACAGGGAAGCTGCTAGCCGGGAATTCTCTGCCTGGTTCTACCCGCTGCCCGGAACGCTACGCAGGGCAAAAGCGGTTCTCGTCCTCCGTGCTTGCTTTTTCTCAGAAAGAGCCGTGGTGTGCGTTTTCGCCGGAAAACGCGTTTTCGGCCGAAAACGTGTACGTTTGCACTTCCCCGCCACAGGGAAGCTGCTAGCCGGGAATTCTCTGCCTGGTTCTACCCGCTGCCCGGAACGCTACGCAGGGCAAAAGCGGTTCTCGTCCTCCGTGCTTGCTTTTTCTCAGAAAGAGCCGTGGTGTGCGTTTTCGCCGGAAAACGCGTTTTCGGCCGAAAACGTGTACGTTTGCACTTCCCCGCCACAGGGAAGCTGCTAGCCGGGAATTCTCTGCCTGGTTCTACCCGCTGCCCGGAACGCTACGCAGGGCAAAAGCGGTTCTCGTCCTCCGTGCTTGCTTTTTCTCAGAAAGAGCCGTGGTGTGCGTTTTCGCCGGAAAACGCGTTTTCGGCCGAAAACGTGTACGTTTGCACTTCCCCGCCACAGGGAAGCTGCTAGCCGGGAATTCTCTGCCTGGTTCTACCCGCTGCCCGGAACGCTACGCAGGGCAAAAGCGGTTCTCGTCCTCCGTGCTTGCTTTTTCTCAGAAAGAGCCGTGGTGTGCGTTTTCGCCGGAAAACGCGTTTTCGGCCGAAAACGTGTACGTTTGCACTTCCCCGCCACAGGGAAGCTGCTAGCCGGGAATTCTCTGCCTGGTTCTACCCGCTGCCCGGAACGCTACGCAGGGCAAAAGCGGTTCTCGTCCTCCGTGCTTGCTTTTTCTCAGAAAGAGCCGTGGTGTGCGTTTTCGCCGGAAAACGCGTTTTCGGCCGAAAACGTGTACGTTTGCACTTCCCCGCCACAGGGAAGCTGCTAGCCGGGAATTCTCTGCCTGGTTCTACCCGCTGCCCGGAACGCTACGCAGGGCAAAAGCGGTTCTCGTCCTCCGTGCTTGCTTTTTCTCAGAAAGAGCCGTGGTGTGCGTTTTCGCCGGAAAACGCGTTTTCGGCCGAAAACGTGTACGTTTGCACTTCCCCGCCACAGGGAAGCTGCTAGCCGGGAATTCTCTGCCTGGTTCTACCCGCTGCCCGGAACGCTACGCAGGGCAAAAGCGGTTCTCGTCCTCCGTGCTTGCTTTTTCTCAGAAAGAGCCGTGGTGTGCGTTTTCGCCGGAAAACGCGTTTTCGGCCGAAAACGTGTACGTTTGCACTTCCCCGCCACAGGGAAGCTGCTAGCCGGGAATTCTCTGCCTGGTTCTACCCGCTGCCCGGAACGCTACGCAGGGCAAAAGCGGTTCTCGTCCTCCGTGCTTGCTTTTTCTCAGAAAGAGCCGTGGTGTGCGTTTTCGCCGGAAAACGCGTTTTCGGCCGAAAACGTGTACGTTTGCACTTCCCCGCCACAGGGAAGCTGCTAGCCGGGAATTCTCTGCCTGGTTCTACCCGCTGCCCGGAACGCTACGCAGGGCAAAAGCGGTTCTCGTCCTCCGTGCTTGCTTTTTCTCAGAAAGAGCCGTGGTGTGCGTTTTCGCCGGAAAACGCGTTTTCGGCCGAAAACGTGTACGTTTGCACTTCCCCGCCACAGGGAAGCTGCTAGCCGGGAATTCTCTGCCTGGTTCTACCCGCTGCCCGGAACGCTACGCAGGGCAAAAGCGGTTCTCGTCCTCCGTGCTTGCTTTTTCTCAGAAAGAGCCGTGGTGTGCGTTTTCGCCGGAAAACGCGTTTTCGGCCGAAAACGTGTACGTTTGCACTTCCCCGCCACAGGGAAGCTGCTAGCCGGGAATTCTCTGCCTGGTTCTACCCGCTGCCCGGAACGCTACGCAGGGCAAAAGCGGTTCTCGTCCTCCGTGCTTGCTTTTTCTCAGAAAGAGCCGTGGTGTGCGTTTTCGCCGGAAAACGCGTTTTCGGCCGAAAACGTGTACGTTTGCACTTCCCCGCCACAGGGAAGCTGCTAGCCGGGAATTCTCTGCCTGGTTCTACCCGCTGCCCGGAACGCTTCGCAGGGCAAAAGCGGTTCTCGTCCTCCGTGCTTGCTTTTTCTCAGAAAGAGCCGTGGTGTGCGTTTTCGCCGGAAAACGCGTTTTCGGCCGAAAACGTGTACGTTTGCACTTCCCCGCCACAGGGAAGCTGCTAGCCGGGAATTCTCTGCCTGGTTCTACCCGCTGCCCGGAACGCTACGCAGGGCAAAAGCGGTTCTCGTCCTCCGTGCTTGCTTTTTCTCAGAAAGAGCCGTGGTGTGCGTTTTCGCCGGAAAACGCGTTTTCGGCCGAAAACGTGTACGTTTGCACTTCCCCGCCACAGGGAAGCTGCTAGCCGGGAATTCTCTGCCTGGTTCTACCCGCTGCCCGGAACGCTACGCAGGGCAAAAGCGGTTCTCGTCCTCCGTGCTTGCTTTTTCTCAGAAAGAGCCGTGGTGTGCGTTTTCGCCGGAAAACGCGTTTTCGGCCGAAAACGTGTACGTTTGCACTTCCCCGCCACAGGGAAGCTGCTAGCCGGGAATTCTCTGCCTGGTTCTACCCGCTGCCCGGAACGCTACGCAGGGCAAAAGCGGTTCTCGTCCTCCGTGCTTGCTTTTTCTCAGAAAGAGCCGTGGTGTGCGTTTTCGCCGGAAAACGCGTTTTCGGCCGAAAACGTGTACGTTTGCACTTCCCCGCCACAGGGAAGCTGCTAGCCGGGAATTCTCTGCCTGGTTCTACCCGCTGCCCGGAACGCTACGCAGGGCAAAAGCGGTTCTCGTCCTCCCGTGCTTGCTTTTTCTCAGAAAGAGCCGTGGTGTGCGTTTTCGCCGGAAAACGCGTTGTCGGCCGAAAACGTGTACGTTTGCACTTCCCCGCCACAGGGAAGCTGCTAGCCGGGAATTCTCTGCCTGGTTCTACCCGCTGCCCGGAACGCTACGCAGGGCAAAAGCGGTTCTCGTCCTCCGTGCTTGCTTTTTCTCAGAAAGAGCCGTGGTGTGCGTTTTCGCCGGAAAACGCGTTTTCGGCCGAAAACGTGTACGTTTGCACTTCCCCGCCACAGGGAAGCTGCTAGCCGGGAATTCTCTGCCTGGTTCTACCCGCTGCCCGGAACGCTACGCAGGGCAAAAGCGGTTCTCGCCCTCCGTGCTTGCTTTTTCTCAGAAAGAGCCGTGGTGTGCGTTTTCGCCGGAAAACGCGTTGTCGGCCGAAAACGTGTACGTTTGCACTTCCCCGCCACAGGGAAGCTGCTAGCCGGGAATTCTCTGCCTGGTTCTACCCGCTGCCCGGAACGCTACGCAGGGCAAAAGCGGTTCTCGTCCTCCGTGCTTGCTTTTTCTCAGAAAGAGCCGTGGTGTGCGTTTTCGCCGGAAAACGCGTTTTCGGCCGAAAACGTGTACGTTTGCACTTCCCCGCCACAGGGAAGCTGCTAGCCGGGAATTCTCTGCCTGGTTCTACCCGCTGCCCGGAACGCTACGCAGGGCAAAAGCGGTTCTCGTCCTCCGTGCTTGCTTTTTCTCAGAAAGAGCCGTGGTGTGCGTTTTCGCCGGAAAACGCGTTTTCGGCCGAAAACGTGTACATTTGCACTTCCCCGCCACAGGGAAGCTGCTAGCCGGGAATTCTCTGCCTGGTTCTACCCGCTGCCCGGAACGCTACGCAGGGCAAAAGCGGTTCTCGTCCTCCGTGCTTGCTTTTTCTCAGAAAGAGCCGTGGTGTGCGTTTTCGCCGGAAAATGCGTTTTCGGCCGAAAACGTGTACGTTTGCACTTCCCCGCCACAGGGAAGCTGCTAGCCGGGAATTCTCTGCCTGGTTCTACCCGCTGCCCGGAACGCTACGCAGGGCAAAAGCCGGTTCTCGTCCTCCGTGCTTGCTTTTTCTCAGAAAGAGCCGTGGTGTGCGTTTTCGCCGGAAAACGCGTTTTCGGCCGAAAACGTGTACGTTTGCACTTCCCCGCCACAGGGAAGCTGCTAGCCGGGAATTCTCTGCCTGGTTCTACCCGCTGCCCGGAACGCTACGCAGGGCAAAAGCGGTTCTCGTCCTCCGTGCTTGCTTTTTCTCAGAAAGAGCCGTGGTGTGCGTTTTCGCCGGAAAACGCGTTTTCGGCCGAAAACGTGTACGTTTGCACTTCCCCGCCACAGGGAAGCTGCTAGCCGGGAATTCTCTGCCTGGTTCTACCCGCTGCCCGGAACGCTACGCAGGGCAAAAGCGGTTCTCGCCCTCCGTGCTTGCTTTTTCTCAGAAAGAGCCGTGGTGTGCGTTTTCGCCGGAAAACGCGTTTTCGGCCGAAAACGTGTACGTTTGCACTTCCCCGCCACAGGGAAGCTGCTAGCCGGGAATTCTCTGCCTGGTTCTACCCGCTGCCCGGAACGCTACGCAGGGCAAAAGCGGTTCTCGCCCTCCGTGCTTGCTTTTTCTCAGAAAGAGCCGTGGTGTGCGTTTTCGCCGGAAAACGCGTTTTCGGCCGAAAACGTGTACGTTTGCACTTCCCCGCCACAGGGAAGCTGCTAGCCGGGAATTCTCTGCCTGGTTCTACCCGCTGCCCGGAACGCTACGCAGGGCAAAAGCGGTTCTCGTCCTCCGTGCTTGCTTTTTCTCAGAAAGAGCCGTGGTGTGCGTTTTCGCCGGAAAACGCGTTTTCGGCCGAAAACGTGTACGTTTGCACTTCCCCGCCACAGGGAAGCTGCTAGCCGGGAATTCTCTGCCTGGTTCTACCCGCTGCCCGGAACGCTACGCAGGGCAAAAGCGGTTCTCGTCCTCCGTGCTTGCTTTTTCTCAGAAAGAGCCGTGGTGTGCGTTTTCGCCGGAAAACGCGTTTTCGGCCGAAAACGTGTACGTTTGCACTTCCCCGCCACAGGGAAGCTGCTAGCCGGGAATTCTCTGCCTGGTTCTACCCGCTGCCCGGAACGCTACGCAGGGCAAAAGCGGTTCTCGTCCTCCGTGCTTGCTTTTTCTCAGAAAGAGCCGTGGTGTGCGTTTTCGCCGGAAAACGCGTTTTCGGCCGAAAACGTGTACGTTTGCACTTCCCCGCCACAGGGAAGCTGCTAGCCGGGAATTCTCTGCCTGGTTCTACCCGCTGCCCGGAACGCTACGCAGGGCAAAAGCGGTTCTCGTCCTCCGTGCTTGCTTTTTCTCAGAAAGAGCCGTGGTGTGCGTTTTCGCCGGAAAACGCGTTTTCGGCCGAAAACGTGTACGTTTGCACTTCCCCGCCACAGGGAAGCTGCTAGCCGGGAATTCTCTGCCTGGTTCTACCCGCTGCCCGGAACGCTACGCAGGGCAAAAGCGGTTCTCGTCCTCCGTGCTTGCTTTTTCTCAGAAAGAGCCGTGGTGTGCGTTTTCGCCGGAAAACGCGTTTTCGGCCGAAAACGTGTACGTTTGCACTTCCCCGCCACAGGGAAGCTGCTAGCCGGGAATTCTCTGCCTGGTTCTACCCGCTGCCCGGAACGCTACGCAGGGCAAAAGCGGTTCTCGTCCTCCGTGCTTGCTTTTTCTCAGAAAGAGCCGTGGTGTGCGTTTTCGCCGGAAAACGCGTTTTCGGCCGAAAACGTGTACGTTTGCACTTCCCCGCCACAGGGAAGCTGCTAGCCGGGAATTCTCTGCCTGGTTCTACCCGCTGCCCGGAACGCTACGCAGGGCAAAAGCGGTTCTCGTCCTCCGTGCTTGCTTTTTCTCAGAAAGAGCCGTGGTGTGCGTTTTCGCCGGAAAACGCGTTTTCGGCCGAAAACGTGTACGTTTGCACTTCCCCGCCACAGGGAAGCTGCTAGCCGGGAATTCTCTGCCTGGTTCTACCCGCTGCCCGGAACGCTACGCAGGGCAAAAGCGGTTCTCGTCCTCCGTGCTTGCTTTTTCTCAGAAAGAGCCGTGGTGTGCGTTTTCGCCGGAAAACGCGTTTTCGGCCGAAAACGTGTACGTTTGCACTTCCCCGCCACAGGGAAGCTGCTAGCCGGGAATTCTCTGCCTGGTTCTACCCGCTGCCCGGAACGCTACGCAGGGCAAAAGCGGTTCTCGTCCTCCGTGCTTGCTTTTTCTCAGAAAGAGCCGTGGTGTGCGTTTTCGCCGGAAAACGCGTTTTCGGCCGAAAACGTGTACGTTTGCACTTCCCCGCCACAGGGAAGCTGCTAGCCGGGAATTCTCTGCCTGGTTCTACCCGCTGCCCGGAACGCTACGCAGGGCAAAAGCGGTTCTCGTCCTCCGTGCTTGCTTTTTCTCAGAAAGAGCCGTGGTGTGCGTTTTCGCCGGAAAACGCGTTTTCGGCCGAAAACGTGTACGTTTGCACTTCCCCGCCACAGGGAAGCTGCTAGCCGGGAATTCTCTGCCTGGTTCTACCCGCTGCCCGGAACGCTACGCAGGGCAAAAGCGGTTCTCGTCCTCCGTGCTTGCTTTTTCTCAGAAAGAGCCGTGGTGTGCGTTTTCGCCGGAAAACGCGTTTTCGGCCGAAAACGTGTACGTTTGCACTTCCCCGCCACAGGGAAGCTGCTAGCCGGGCAAAAGCGGTTCTCGTCCTCCGTGCTTGCTTTTTCTCAGAAAGAGCCGTGGTGTGCGTTTTCGCCGGAAAACGCGTTTTCGGCCGAAAACGTGTACGTTTGCACTTCCCCGCCACAGGGAAGCTGCTAGCCGGGAATTCTCTGCCTGGTTCTACCCGCTGCCCGGAACGCTACGCAGGGCAAAAGCGGTTCTCGTCCTCCGTGCTTGCTTTTTCTCAGAAAGAGCCGTGGTGTGCGTTTTCGCCGGAAAACGCGTTTTCGGCCGAAAACGTGTACGTTTGCACTTCCCCGCCACAGGGAAGCTGCTAGCCGGGAATTCTCTGCCTGGTTCTACCCGCTGCCCGGAACGCTACGCAGGGCAAAAGCGGTTCTCGTCCTCCGTGCTTGCTTTTTCTCAGAAAGAGCCGTGGTGTGCGTTTTCGCCGGAAAACGCGTTTTCGGCCGAAAACGTGTACGTTTGCACTTCCCCGCCACAGGGAAGCTGCTAGCCGGGAATTCTCTGCCTGGTTCTACCCGCTGCCCGGAACGCTACGCAGGGCAAAAGCGGTTTCGTCCTCCGTGCTTGCTTTTTCTCAGAAAGAGCCGTGGTGTGCGTTTTCGCCGGAAAACGCGTTTTCGGCCGAAAACGTGTACGTTTGCACTTCCCCGCCACAGGGAAGCTGCTAGCCGGGAATTCTCTGCCTGGTTCTACCCGCTGCCCGGAACGCTACGCAGGGCAAAAGCGGTTCTCGTCCTCCGTGCTTGCTTTTTCTCAGAAAGAGCCGTGGTGTGCGTTTTCGCCGGAAAACGCGTTTTCGGCCGAAAACGTGTACGTTTGCACTTCCCCGCCACAGGGAAGCTGCTAGCCGGGAATTCTCTGCCTGGTTCTACCCGCTGCCCGGAACGCTACGCAGGGCAAAAGCGGTTCTCGTCCTCCGTGCTTGCTTTTTCTCAGAAAGAGCCGTGGTGTGCGTTTTCGCCGGAAAACGCGTTTTCGGCCGAAAACGTGTACGTTTGCACTTCCCCGCCACAGGGAAGCTGCTAGCCGGGAATTCTCTGCCTGGTTCTACCCGCTGCCCGGAACGCTACGCAGGGCAAAAGCGGTTCTCGTCCTCCGTGCTTGCTTTTTCTCAGAAAGAGCCGTGGTGTGCGTTTTCGCCGGAAAACGCGTTTTCGGCCGAAAACGTGTACGTTTGCACTTCCCCGCCACAGGGAAGCTGCTAGCCGGGAATTCTCTGCCTGGTTCTACCCGCTGCCCGGAACGCTACGCAGGGCAAAAGCGGTTCTCGTCCTCCGTGCTTGCTTTTTCTCAGAAAGAGCCGTGGTGTGCGTTTTCGCCGGAAAACGCGTTTTCGGCCGAAAACGTGTACGTTTGCACTTCCCCGCCACAGGGAAGCTGCTAGCCGGGAATTCTCTGCCTGGTTCTACCCGCTGCCCGGAACGCTACGCAGGGCAAAAGCGGTTCTCGTCCTCCGTGCTTGCTTTTTCTCAGAAAGAGCCGTGGTGTGCGTTTTCGCCGGAAAACGCGTTTTCGGCCGAAAACGTGTACGTTTGCACTTCCCCGCCACAGGGAAGCTGCTAGCCGGGAATTCTCTGCCTGGTTCTACCCGCTGCCCGGAACGCTACGCAGGGCAAAAGCGGTTCTCGTCCTCCGTGCTTGCTTTTTCTCAGAAAGAGCCGTGGTGTGCGTTTTCGCCGGAAAACGCGTTTTCGGCCGAAAACGTGTACGTTTGCACTTCCCCGCCACAGGGAAGCTGCTAGCCGGGAATTCTCTGCCTGGTTCTACCCGCTGCCCGGAACGCTACGCAGGGCAAAAGCGGTTCTCGTCCTCCGTGCTTGCTTTTTCTCAGAAAGAGCCGTGGTGTGCGTTTTCGCCGGAAAACGCGTTTTCGGCCGAAAACGTGTACGTTTGCACTTCCCCGCCACAGGGAAGCTGCTAGCCGGGAATTCTCTGCCTGGTTCTACCCGCTGCCCGGAACGCTACGCAGGGCAAAAGCGGTTCTCGTCCTCCGTGCTTGCTTTTTCTCAGAAAGAGCCGTGGTGTGCGTTTTCGCCGGAAAACGCGTTTTCGGCCGAAAACGTGTACGTTTGCACTTCCCCGCCACAGGGAAGCTGCTAGCCGGGAATTCTCTGCCTGGTTCTACCCGCTGCCCGGAACGCTACGCAGGGCAAAAGCGGTTCTCGTCCTCCGTGCTTGCTTTTTCTCAGAAAGAGCCGTGGTGTGCGTTTTCGCCGGAAAACGCGTTTTCGGCCGAAAACGTGTACGTTTGCACTTCCCCGCCACAGGGAAGCTGCTAGCCGGGAATTCTCTGCCTGGTTCTACCCGCTGCCCGGAACGCTACGCAGGGCAAAAGCGGTTCTCGTCCTCCGTGCTTGCTTTTTCTCAGAAAGAGCCGTGGTGTGCGTTTTCGCCGGAAAACGCGTTTTCGGCCGAAAACGTGTACGTTTGCACTTCCCCGCCACAGGGAAGCTGCTAGCCGGGAATTCTCTGCCTGGTTCTACCCGCTGCCCGGAACGCTACGCAGGGCAAAAGCGGTTCTCGTCCTCCGTGCTTGCTTTTTCTCAGAAAGAGCCGTGGTGTGCGTTTTCGCCGGAAAACGCGTTTTCGGCCGAAAACGTGTACGTTTGCACTTCCCCGCCACAGGGAAGCTGCTAGCCGGGAATTCTCTGCCTGGTTCTACCCGCTGCCCGGAACGCTACGCAGGGCAAAAGCGGTTCTCGTCCTCCGTGCTTGCTTTTTCTCAGAAAGAGCCGTGGTGTGCGTTTTCGCCGGAAAACGCGTTTTCGGCCGAAAACGTGTACGTTTGCACTTCCCCGCCACAGGGAAGCTGCTAGCCGGGAATTCTCTGCCTGGTTCTACCCGCTGCCCGGAACGCTACGCAGGGCAAAAGCGGTTCTCGTCCTCCGTGCTTGCTTTTTCTCAGAAAGAGCCGTGGTGTGCGTTTTCGCCGGAAAACGCGTTTTCGGCCGAAAACGTGTACGTTTGCACTTCCCCGCCACAGGGAAGCTGCTAGCCGGGAATTCTCTGCCTGGTTCTACCCGCTGCCCGGAACGCTACGCAGGGCAAAAGCGGTTCTCGTCCTCCGTGCTTGCTTTTTCTCAGAAAGAGCCGTGGTGTGCGTTTTCGCCGGAAAACGCGTTTTCGGCCGAAAACGTGTACGTTTGCACTTCCCCGCCACAGGGAAGCTGCTAGCCGGGAATTCTCTGCCTGGTTCTACCCGCTGCCCGGAACGCTACGCAGGGCAAAAGCGGTTCTCGTCCTCCGTGCTTGCTTTTTCTCAGAAAGAGCCGTGGTGTGCGTTTTCGCCGGAAAACGCGTTTTCGGCCGAAAACGTGTACGTTTGCACTTCCCCGCCACAGGGAAGCTGCTAGCCGGGAATTCTCTGCCTGGTTCTACCCGCTGCCCGGAACGCTACGCAGGGCAAAAGCGGTTCTCGTCCTCCGTGCTTGCTTTTTCTCAGAAAGAGCCGTGGTGTGCGTTTTCGCCGGAAAACGCGTTTTCGGCCGAAAACGTGTACGTTTGCACTTCCCCGCCACAGGGAAGCTGCTAGCCGGGAATTCTCTGCCTGGTTCTACCCGCTGCCCGGAACGCTACGCAGGGCAAAAGCGGTTCTCGTCCTCCGTGCTTGCTTTTTCTCAGAAAGAGCCGTGGTGTGCGTTTTCGCCGGAAAACGCGTTTTCGGCCGAAAACGTGTACGTTTGCACTTCCCCGCCACAGGGAAGCTGCTAGCCGGGAATTCTCTGCCTGGTTCTACCCGCTGCCCGGAACGCTACGCAGGGCAAAAGCGGTTCTCGTCCTCCGTGCTTGCTTTTTCTCAGAAAGAGCCGTGGTGTGCGTTTTCGCCGGAAAACGCGTTTTCGGCCGAAAACGTGTACGTTTGCACTTCCCCGCCACAGGGAAGCTGCTAGCCGGGAATTCTCTGCCTGGTTCTACCCGCTGCCCGGAACGCTACGCAGGGCAAAAGCGGTTCTCGTCCTCCGTGCTTGCTTTTTCTCAGAAAGAGCCGTGGTGTGCGTTTTCGCCGGAAAACGCGTTTTCGGCCGAAAACGTGTACGTTTGCACTTCCCCGCCACAGGGAAGCTGCTAGCCGGGAATTCTCTGCCTGGTTCTACCCGCTGCCCGGAACGCTACGCAGGGCAAAAGCGGTTCTCGTCCTCCGTGCTTGCTTTTTCTCAGAAAGAGCCGTGGTGTGCGTTTTCGCCGGAAAACGCGTTTTCGGCCGAAAACGTGTACGTTTGCACTTCCCCGCCACAGGGAAGCTGCTAGCCGGGAATTCTCTGCCTGGTTCTACCCGCTGCCCGGAACGCTACGCAGGGCAAAAGCGGTTCTCGTCCTCCGTGCTTGCTTTTTCTCAGAAAGAGCCGTGGTGTGCGTTTTCGCCGGAAAACGCGTTTTCGGCCGAAAACGTGTACGTTTGCACTTCCCCGCCACAGGGAAGCTGCTAGCCGGGAATTCTCTGCCTGGTTCTACCCGCTGCCCGGAACGCTACGCAGGGCAAAAGCGGTTCTCGTCCTCCGTGCTTGCTTTTTCTCAGAAAGAGCCGTGGTGTGCGTTTTCGCCGGAAAACGCGTTTTCGGCCGAAAACGTGTACGTTTGCACTTCCCCGCCACAGGGAAGCTGCTAGCCGGGAATTCTCTGCCTGGTTCTACCCGCTGCCCGGAACGCTACGCAGGGCAAAAGCGGTTCTCGTCCTCCGTGCTTGCTTTTTCTCAGAAAGAGCCGTGGTGTGCGTTTTCGCCGGAAAACGCGTTTTCGGCCGAAAACGTGTACGTTTGCACTTCCCCGCCACAGGGAAGCTGCTAGCCGGGAATTCTCTGCCTGGTTCTACCCGCTGCCCGGAACGCTACGCAGGGCAAAAGCGGTTCTCGTCCTCCGTGCTTGCTTTTTCTCAGAAAGAGCCGTGGTGTGCGTTTTCGCCGGAAAACGCGTTTTCGGCCGAAAACGTGTACGTTTGCACTTCCCCGCCACAGGGAAGCTGCTAGCCGGGAATTCTCTGCCTGGTTCTACCCGCTGCCCGGAACGCTACGCAGGGCAAAAGCGGTTCTCGTCCTCCGTGCTTGCTTTTTCTCAGAAAGAGCCGTGGTGTGCGTTTTCGCCGGAAAACGCGTTTTCGGCCGAAAACGTGTACGTTTGCACTTCCCCGCCACAGGGAAGCTGCTAGCCGGGAATTCTCTGCCTGGTTCTACCCGCTGCCCGGAACGCTACGCAGGGCAAAAGCGGTTCTCGTCCTCCGTGCTTGCTTTTTCTCAGAAAGAGCCGTGGTGTGCGTTTTCGCCGGAAAACGCGTTTTCGGCCGAAAACGTGTACGTTTGCACTTCCCCGCCACAGGGAAGCTGCTAGCCGGGAATTCTCTGCCTGGTTCTACCCGCTGCCCGGAACGCTACGCAGGGCAAAAGCGGTTCTCGTCCTCCGTGCTTGCTTTTTCTCAGAAAGAGCCGTGGTGTGCGTTTTCGCCGGAAAACGCGTTTTCGGCCGAAAACGTGTACGTTTGCACTTCCCCGCCACAGGGAAGCTGCTAGCCGGGAATTCTCTGCCTGGTTCTACCCGCTGCCCGGAACGCTACGCAGGGCAAAAGCGGTTCTCGTCCTCCGTGCTTGCTTTTTCTCAGAAAGAGCCGTGGTGTGCGTTTTCGCCGGAAAACGCGTTTTCGGCCGAAAACGTGTACGTTTGCACTTCCCCGCCACAGGGAAGCTGCTAGCCGGGAATTCTCTGCCTGGTTCTACCCGCTGCCCGGAACGCTACGCAGGGCAAAAGCGGTTCTCGTCCTCCGTGCTTGCTTTTTCTCAGAAAGAGCCGTGGTGTGCGATTTCGCCGGAAAACGCGTTTTCGGCAGAAAACGTGTACGTTTGCACTTCCCCGCCACAGGGAAGCTGCTAGCCGGGAATTCTCTGCCTGGTTCTACCCGCTGCCCGGAACGCTACGCAGGGCAAAAGCGGTTCTCGTCCTCCGTGCTTGCTTTTTCTCAGAAAGAGCCGTGGTGTGCGTTTTCGCCGGAAAACGCGTTTTCGGCCGAAAACGTGTACGTTTGCACTTCCCCGCCACAGGGAAGCTGCTAGCCGGGAATTCTCTGCCTGGTTCTACCCGCTGCCCGGAACGCTACGCAGGGCAAAAGCGGTTCTCGTCCTCCGTGCTTGCTTTTTCTCAGAAAGAGCCGTGGTGTGCGTTTTCGCCGGAAAACGCGTTTTCGGCCGAAAACGTGTACGTTTGCACTTCCCCGCCACAGGGAAGCTGCTAGCCGGGAATTCTCTGCCTGGTTCTACCCGCTGCCCGGAACGCTACGCAGGGCAAAAGCGGTTCTCGTCCTCCGTGCTTGCTTTTTCTCAGAAAGAGCCGTGGTGTGCGTTTTCGCCGGAAAACGCGTTTTCGGCCGAAAACGTGTACGTTTGCACTTCCCCGCCACAGGGAAGCTGCTAGCCGGGAATTCTCTGCCTGGTTCTACCCGCTGCCCGGAACGCTACGCAGGGCAAAAGCGGTTCTCGTCCTCCGTGCTTGCTTTTTCTCAGAAAGAGCCGTGGTGTGCGTTTTCGCCGGAAAACGCGTTTTCGGCCGAAAACGTGTACGTTTGCACTTCCCCGCCACAGGGAAGCTGCTAGCCGGGAATTCTCTGCCTGGTTCTACCCGCTGCCCGGAACGCTACGCAGGGCAAAAGCGGTTCTCGTCCTCCGTGCTTGCTTTTTCTCAGAAAGAGCCGTGGTGTGCGATTTCGCCGGAAAACGCGTTTTCGGCCGAAAACGTGTACGTTTGCACTTCCCCGCCACAGGGAAGCTGCTAGCCGGGAATTCTCTGCCTGGTTCTACCCGCTGCCCGGAACGCTACGCAGGGCAAAAGCGGTTCTCGTCCTCCGTGCTTGCTTTTTCTCAGAAAGAGCCGTGGTGTGCGATTTCGCCGGAAAACGCGTTTTCGGCCGAAAACGTGTACGTTTGCACTTCCCCGCCACAGGGAAGCTGCTAGCCGGGAATTCTCTGCCTGGTTCTACCCGCTGCCCGGAACGCTACGCAGGGCAAAAGCGGTTCTCGTCCTCCGTGCTTGCTTTTTCTCAGAAAGAGCCGTGGTGTGCGTTTTCGCCGGAAAACGCGTTTTCGGCCGAAAACGTGTACGTTTGCACTTCCCCGCCACAGGGAAGCTGCTAGCCGGGAATTCTCTGCCTGGTTCTACCCGCTGCCCGGAACGCTACGCAGGGCAAAAGCGGTTCTCGTCCTCCGTGCTTGCTTTTTCTCAGAAAGAGCCGTGGTGTGCGTTTTCGCCGGAAAACGCGTTTTCGGCCGAAAACGTGTACGTTTGCACTTCCCCGCCACAGGGAAGCTGCTAGCCGGGAATTCTCTGCCTGGTTCTACCCGCTGCCCGGAACGCTACGCAGGGCAAAAGCGGTTCTCGTCCTCCGTGCTTGCTTTTTCTCAGAAAGAGCCGTGGTGTGCGATTTCGCCGGAAAACGCGTTTTCGGCCGAAAACGTGTACGTTTGCACTTCCCCGCCACAGGGAAGCTGCTAGCCGGGAATTCTCTGCCTGGTTCTACCCGCTGCCCGGAACGCTACGCAGGGCAAAAGCGGTTCTCGTCCTCCGTGCTTGCTTTTTCTCAGAAAGAGCCGTGGTGTGCGATTTCGCCGGAAAACGCGTTTTCGGCCGAAAACGTGTAAGTTTGCACTTCCCCGCCACAGGGAAGCTGCTAGCCGGGAATTCTCTGCCTGGTTCTACCCGCTGCCCGGAACGCTACGCAGGGCAAAAGCGGTTCTCGTCCTCCGTGCTTGCTTTTTCTCAGAAAGAGCCGTGGTGTGCGTTTTCGCCGGAAAACGCGTTTTCGGCCGAAAACGTGTACGTTTGCACTTCCCCGCCACAGGGAAGCTGCTAGCCGGGAATTCTCTGCCTGGTTCTACCCGCTGCCCGGAACGCTACGCAGGGCAAAAGCGGTTCTCGTCCTCCGTGCTTGCTTTTTCTCAGAAAGAGCCGTGGTGTGCGATTTCGCCGGAAAACGCGTTTTCGGCCGAAAACGTGTACGTTTGCACTTCCCCGCCACAGGGAAGCTGCTAGCCGGGAATTCTCTGCCTGGTTCTACCCGCTGCCCGGAACGCTACGCAGGGCAAAAGCGGTTCTCGTCCTCCGTGCTTGCTTTTTCTCAGAAAGAGCCGTGGTGTGCGATTTCGCCGGAAAACGCGTTTTCGGCCGAAAACGTGTACGTTTGCACTTCCCCGCCACAGGGAAGCTGCTAGCCGGGAATTCTCTGCCTGGTTCTACCCGCTGCCCGGAACGCTACGCAGGGCAAAAGCGGTTCTCGTCCTCCGTGCTTGCTTTTTCTCAGAAAGAGCCGTGGTGTGCGATTTCGCCGGAAAACGCGTTTTCGGCCGAAAACGTGTACGTTTGCACTTCCCCGCCACAGGGAAGCTGCTAGCCGGGAATTCTCTGCCTGGTTCTACCCGCTGCCCGGAACGCTACGCAGGGCAAAAGCGGTTCTCGTCCTCCGTGCTTGCTTTTTCTCAGAAAGAGCCGTGGTGTGCGTTTTCGCCGGAAAACGCGTTTTCGGCCGAAAACGTGTACGTTTGCACTTCCCCGCCACAGGGAAGCTGCTAGCCGGGAATTCTCTGCCTGGTTCTACCCGCTGCCCGGAACGCTACGCAGGGCAAAAGCGGTTCTCGTCCTCCGTGCTTGCTTTTTCTCAGAAAGAGCCGTGGTGTGCGATTTCGCCGGAAAACGCGTTTTCGGCCGAAAACGTGTACGTTTGCACTTCCCCGCCACAGGGAAGCTGCTAGCCGGGAATTCTCTGCCTGGTTCTACCCGCTGCCCGGAACGCTACGCAGGGCAAAAGCGGTTCTCGTCCTCCGTGCTTGCTTTTTCTCAGAAAGAGCCGTGGTGTGCGTTTTCGCCGGAAAACGCGTTTTCGGCCGAAAACGTGTACGTTTGCACTTCCCCGCCACAGGGAAGCTGCTAGCCGGGAATTCTCTGCCTGGTTCTACCCGCTGCCCGGAACGCTACGCAGGGCAAAAGCGGTTCTCGTCCTCCGTGCTTGCTTTTTCTCAGAAAGAGCCGTGGTGTGCGTTTTCGCCGGAAAACGCGTTTTCGGCCGAAAACGTGTACGTTTGCACTTCCCCGCCACAGGGAAGCTGCTAGCCGGGAATTCTCTGCCTGGTTCTACCCGCTGCCCGGAACGCTACGCAGGGCAAAAGCGGTTCTCGTCCTCCGTGCTTGCTTTTTCTCAGAAAGAGCCGTGGTGTGCGATTTCGCCGGAAAACGCGTTTTCGGCCGAAAACGTGTACGTTTGCACTTCCCCGCCACAGGGAAGCTGCTAGCCGGGAATTCTCTGCCTGGTTCTACCCGCTGCCCGGAACGCTACGCAGGGCAAAAGCGGTTCTCGTCCTCCGTGCTTGCTTTTTCTCAGAAAGAGCCGTGGTGTGCGTTTTCGCCGGAAAACGCGTTTTCGGCCGAAAACGTGTACGTTTGCACTTCCCCGCCACAGGGAAGCTGCTAGCCGGGAATTCTCTGCCTGGTTCTACCCGCTGCCCGGAACGCTACGCAGGGCAAAAGCGGTTCTCGTCCTCCGTGCTTGCTTTTTCTCAGAAAGAGCCGTGGTGTGCGTTTTCGCCGGAAAACGCGTTTTCGGCCGAAAACGTGTACGTTTGCACTTCCCCGCCACAGGGAAGCTGCTAGCCGGGAATTCTCTGCCTGGTTCTACCCGCTGCCCGGAACGCTACGCAGGGCAAAAGCGGTTCTCGTCCTCCGTGCTTGCTTTTTCTCAGAAAGAGCCGTGGTGTGCGTTTTCGCCGGAAAACGCGTTTTCGGCCGAAAACGTGTACGTTTGCACTTCCCCGCCACAGGGAAGCTGCTAGCCGGGAATTCTCTGCCTGGTTCTACCCGCTGCCCGGAACGCTACGCAGGGCAAAAGCGGTTCTCGTCCTCCGTGCTTGCTTTTTCTCAGAAAGAGCCGTGGTGTGCGTTTTCGCCGGAAAACGCGTTTTCGGCCGAAAACGTGTACGTTTGCACTTCCCCGCCACAGGGAAGCTGCTAGCCGGGAATTCTCTGCCTGGTTCTACCCGCTGCCCGGAACGCTACGCAGGGCAAAAGCGGTTCTCGTCCTCCGTGCTTGCTTTTTCTCAGAAAGAGCCGTGGTGTGCGATTTCGCCGGAAAACGCGTTTTCGGCCGAAAACGTGTACGTTTGCACTTCCCCGCCACAGGGAAGCTGCTAGCCGGGAATTCTCTGCCTGGTTCTACCCGCTGCCCGGAACGCTACGCAGGGCAAAAGCGGTTCTCGTCCTCCGTGCTTGCTTTTTCTCAGAAAGAGCCGTGGTGTGCGATTTCGCCGGAAAACGCGTTTTCGGCCGAAAACGTGTACGTTTGCACTTCCCCGCCACAGGGAAGCTGCTAGCCGGGAATTCTCTGCCTGGTTCTACCCGCTGCCCGGAACGCTACGCAGGGCAAAAGCGGTTCTCGTCCTCCGTGCTTGCTTTTTCTCAGAAAGAGCCGTGGTGTGCGATTTCGCCGGAAAACGCGTTTTCGGCCGAAAACGTGTACGTTTGCACTTCCCCGCCACAGGGAAGCTGCTAGCCGGGAATTCTCTGCCTGGGTTCTACCCGCTGCCCGGAACGCTACGCAGGGCAAAAGCGGTTCTCGTCCTCCGTGCTTGCTTTTTCTCAGAAAGAGCCGTGGTGTGCGATTTCGCCGGAAAACGCGTTTTCGGCCGAAACGTGTACGTTTGCACTTCCCCGCCACAGGGAAGCTGCTAGCCGGGAATTCTCTGCCAGGTTCTACCCGCTGCCCGGAACGCTACGCAGGGCAAAAGCGGTTCTCGTCCTCCGTGCTTGCTTTTTCTCAGAAAGAGCCGTGGTGTGCGATTTCGCCGGAAAACGCGTTTTCGGCCAAAAACGTGTACGTTTGCACTTCCCCGCCACAGGGAAGCTGCTAGCCGGGAATTCTCTGCCTGGTTCTACCGGCGGCCCGGAACGCTACGCAGGGCAAAAGCGGTTCTCGTCCTCCGTGCTTGCTTTTTCTCAGAAAGAGCCGTGGTGTGCGATTTCGCTGGAAAACGCGTTTTAGGCCGAAAACGAGTACGTTTGCACTTCCCCGCCACAGGGAAGCTGCTAGCCGGGAATTCTCTGCCTGGTTCTACCCGCTGCCCGGAACGCTACGCAGGGCAAAGCGGTTCTCGTCCCCCGTGCTTGCTTTTTCTCAGAAAGAGCCGTGGTGTGCGATTTCGCCGGAAAACGCGTTTTCGGCCGAAAACGTGTACGTTTGCACTTCCCCGCCACAGGGAAGCTGCTAGCCGGGAATTCTCTGCCTGGTTCTACCCGCTGCCCGGAACGCTAACGCAGGGCAAAAGCGGTTCTCGTCCTCCGTGCTTGCTTTTTCTCAGAAAGAGCCGTGGTGTGCGTTTTCGCCGGAAAACGCGTTTTCGGCCGAAAACGTGTACGTTTGCACTTCCCCGCCACAGGAAGCTGCTAGCCGGGAATTCTCTGCCTGGTTCTACCCGCTGCCCGGAACGCTACGCAGGGCAAAAGCGGTTCTCGTCCTCCGTGCTTGCTTTTTCTCAGAAAGAGCCGTGGTGTGCGATTTCGCCGGAAAACGCGTTTTCGGCCGAAAACGTGTACGTTTGCACTTCCCCGCCACAGGGAAGCTGCTAGCCGGGAATTCTCTGCCTGGTTCTACCCGCTGCCCGGAACGCTACGCAGGGCAAAAGCGGTTCTCGTCCTCCGTGCTTGCTTTTTCTCAGAAAGAGCCGTGGTGTGCGTTTTCGCCGGAAAACGCGTTTTCGGCCGAAAACGTGTACGTTTGCACTTCCCCGCCACAGGGAAGCTGCTAGCCGGGAATTCTCTGCCTGGTTCTACCCGCTGCCCGGAACGCTACGCAGGGCAAAAGCGGTTCTCGTCCTCCGTGCTTGCTTTTTCTCAGAAAGAGCCGTGGTGTGCGTTTTCGCCGGAAAACGCGTTTTCGGCCGAAAACGTGTACGTTTGCACTTCCCCGCCACAGGGAAGCTGCTAGCCGGGAATTCTCTGCCTGGTTCTACCCGCTGCCCGGAACGCTACGCAGGGCAAAAGCGGTTCTCGTCCTCCGTGCTTGCTTTTTCTCAGAAAGAGCCGTGGTGTGCGTTTTCGCCGGAAAACGCGTTTTCGGCCGAAAACGTGTACGTTTGCACTTCCCCGCCACAGGGAAGCTGCTAGCCGGGAATTCTCTGCCTGGTTCTACCCGCTGCCCGGAACGCTACGCAGGGCAAAAGCGGTTCTCGTCCTCCGTGCTTGCTTTTTCTCAGAAAGAGCCGTGGTGTGCGTTTTCGCCGGAAAACGCGTTTTCGGCCGAAAACGTGTACGTTTGCACTTCCCCGCCACAGGGAAGCTGCTAGCCGGGAATTCTCTGCCTGGTTCTACCCGCTGACCGGAACGCTACGCAGGGCAAAAGCGGTTCTCGTCCTCCGTGCTTGCTTTTTCTCAGAAAGAGCCGTGGTGTGCGTTTTCGCCGGAAAACGCGTTTTCGGCCGAAAACGTGTACGTTTGCACTTCCCCGCCACAGGGAAGCTGCTAGCCGGGAATTCTCTGCCTGGTTCTACCCGCTGCCCGGAACGCTACGCAGGGCAAAAGCGGTTCTCGTCCTCCGTGCTTGCTTTTTCTCAGAAAGAGCCGTGGTGTGCGATTTCGCCGGAAAACGCGTTTTCGGCCGAAAACGTGTACGTTTGCACTTCCCCGCCACAGGGAAGCTGCTAGCCGGGAATTCTCTGCCTGGTTCTACC